>NW_026099575.1:40570260-40638931 GCF_025091365.1 Daktulosphaira vitifoliae | reverse complement strand
ACACAATCTTTATAAAGGAATATTGCAAAAATACAAATTTATACGTTTAACACAAAAACATTTCACTAAGACCGCCACACACACACTGTTTTATTTTTTTCCCCGTTACCCTGAAGACACTCAATCTCTGTCTCCCCTCTACGTATCATTGATGACAGTTGTAAATAAGCTGATAATCATTCAACATTTCAGAGCCTTCATCGTGTATTTCATATCCTAACCAACCTGTTAATTATCCTGTTGTTGATACATCATTGATTATTCCATTGCATAGATGTACAATTTTGTTAAAACTTACAGTCTCGATTTCTTCAGATGTCAACGTTATTGATTCAGCCAATAGTTTATTTCGTCCATCTTCAACTTTTAGACCAATACTTTAGATGTTATTATCATTTTAAAATATAGTATTAATAGTGAAGCACTGATGCTGTTATTTTTATGATTAGTCATTATTCAGCCATCCATCCGGAGAATTCTGATTTCGCCAATATTTATATAATATTGAAATTTAATATCTTTTTTTTTTTTTTGCTATAATATATCTAAAGAACATGCATTTAATGAAGTATTTGAATATTTTTAGTTAGGTAGAATAAATAGTATAATCTACATAACCTTATTTGTAATGATTAAAATGAACAGTATTTCAATTAGCCAGATTAGTTATAATTATTATCTCTTTATAAAAAAATTGTAGTTATATATCATTATTAAATAATATATCATACATTTTTGTAACAGTAGGCCATTGGTGTAATTAACCAATTATTTTAATTAAAATAAGTAATATCACATTTTAAACTTTTATTATAATCACTTAATTTTATTATTACTTATAATTTTTAATTTTTTTTTTAAATAACGTAAATATTAGTATAATATAAATTTTACCTTAATAGTAAGCAAATTTTAAATTCTTAAGCAATATAATAATGTTCTTATAAAAGGAAAGTGCAGGATAAACAATTAAAGGTGAGAAAAAGAAAATATAACGGAAAACATGAAAAGTATAGGGGATTGACGTTTTGATGAAGAAACGTCGAGCTACGGATCAGAACGTTTGGTATGCTTAAGTAACTTCGTATTTTGTATAACTTAATTAATTTTGTGTTAAATTTTTTTATATTAAATTTTGACTTTGTGTTTTAGCGTTTCATAAATAAAATAACTATGTAATAACCTGCACTTGTTCGTAAATACTTTATATCCGCCGTGCTATTAAAAATTGTGTGTGTGCGGCAAAAGTCAAGGTAGGACTACTGATCCTTTAGTCGATCATAACAATTAGTGTGCTTGCTGGATAGTTTTTGGACCTAACCATCCTTTAATAGGTATAGTGAAAAGGTCGTTTTGCTGGTGGCTGACGAGGAGCCACTCTTCAGTCTAATAGTTTTGAGCTAGACCGTGCTGACGGATCTAAGCTCTACCTTTTTTGTAATTCACTAATTGGAGGGATTGGGGCTGACCAGTGTATCCAACGGGAGGACTAGAGAAGAGCTAAAAATGACGAACTCGTCGTCAAAAAACATTAGTTAATTTGTGTACTACTTTTGTGTCTACATCGAGGTACTACTGACGTACGACAGTAGTATCATAGCTAATCAATTACAATCAGAAAATGACTTATTGTAAAATAAAATGTTGAGTTTGCTGGCTTATATATAAAGTTCCTTATGTTTTTTTTTTTCAAGTAATGCTTATTTATATAAATAATTAGTCATTATTGAATAAAATTTAAATACAATAAATGTTACTCTTACTGATCCCATGCAATTTAATTAGCACGGTTGAAAAATTAAAACTATGTAATATTCTTGACAACAAATGTTTTACTAAATGAGTAAAGACCAATAATGAAGTTTTTAAATTCCAACGTGTTAGATGGTGGTCGGTTGCCAATGGTGTTATCTCAATAGACGTAGAAAGAACAATATTTTGCTTATTAATGGTTCAATGGAACGTATCGGGGATTATTACTTTCACACAAANAGTATCTCAATAGACGTAGAAAGAACAATATTTTGCTTATTAATGGTTCAATGGAACGTATCGGGGATTATTACTTTCACACAAATAGTCGTTGTAGCTATAAAGTAAACGTGGAGGCTTTTCTTTTGTGTATTTAACGGCTATTAGTGCCAAAATGTACAAAAAGACTACTAAACAATAAAGAACCTCTTTAAACAATAGGTATAAAAAGGGCCGACATACAATGCAGAGTTACATAAGTTATTCAATAACACATTATTTAAACTTGTTTCGCTCGTATATATTTAAATGATTGCCCATAATAAAAAAGGTTTCATTGGTTTTATTAATAATTTTCTTAAGTTACAAAAATATTCAACATATCTGTGATATAACCATTCAATAAATTACTTGAAATAGCTAATTAATTCATATTACTGCGCAATATGGTATCCTGTATTGTTGAAAACCAGTTAAGTATTTTGTTGTTTGAATATTCACGAGTATTCAAATAATAAATAATTTGGCATTAATGTATTTTATATAAATTATAAGCAATGCCATAAACTGTACGAAATTTAATCTAAACAAAAAAAAGTTTAGTTTTGTAAAAAAGTTGTTACTTTGAATCCTCCTCTGTGAGCAGATAAAGGGTCTGATTTGCAAAACAATTATATCATATAAAAGGGAAATTCATAAGGTTTTAATACAAAAGAAAATTATTTTGATTTGTTTATTATACAATAAGCTATGGATGTTTTAAGTACCAAATTAACATTGATATTTTACACCAAAATTACATTTTTCGTTCAATTTTGATGGTCATTTACACATAGAAGATAGGTCGTTTGGACAATTTTTTTTTTTTACTTATAGTATATAATGTAAGCTTTAATTTAACATATATTTAAAGAACGTAGTATTTTCGGAACATTATCAAAAATTAAGTTGTTAAAATTACACTTTTTATACGTATGTTTCAAGATTTTAACATCCCCTGTATAAGAAGGAAATGGCCGATTTAAAACACAAATATGTCGGAAGAAAGAAGTATATATAATGTATTTAAAAACAAAAATTTGTGTTGATCCATACATTTTACAAAAAGTTATAGTAATTTAAAGTTGATAATTTAAAATTGGAAATCGAAAATTTTAACACAAAAATACAATTTTTTAACTGCGGCAGCCGTTTGCACGTATAAGATAAGTCGTCGGGAGATTTTTTATTTTTAAATTTAAAGTACGTAACATATTATTTAATTTGATATATGTTTAAAGTACGCAGTATTTCTAGAACATTTTTAAAAGTTAAGATGCAAAAGTTGAGTTTTGTAAATAATAGCTATTTTGAATCCACTCTTGTGGGCAGTAAAGGGTCAAATTTTCAAAAACTTTACATCAAATAAGAGGTTTTTATATAAAAAAAAGTTTTTTTATTATTTAGTTTTCAAACATTTATATCAATTTTTAGAAAAAAAAGTGAAAAAATGTCGAAATTTACCAATTATATAATTTGAAGTTTTTTGGGAAATTTCCACCATTTACGGAAAACGAGGGAAAATGTTTCAATTTTTAAGAGTAATACCTTCAAATAGGTACGATTTTTAATTTTTTGACATGTTTTTGAGAAATATTGGTCCAGTGAGAGCTGAGAAAAAGTAGTTACAGACACAAAAAGTAAAAAAAGAACACATCGTGGTAAAATTTAATTTGTTTATATCGATTCGAATTTATAGAAATATGTAAATATATTTTATCTGGAGTTTTAAGTTTCTATAATATTTCTCTTTCTTCCAGTGTATTTCCTAGGCCTGAAAAATTGCCTTTCATATCTCCTAATTTTATAGATTGATCAATCTATAATTTCACATTGTAAACCTATTTTATTTTAATCATTTGTACCTAAAATTATTTAAATTCTAGGTCCAATCATTAATAACGATTATCACGACTTTCTCAAGATAAAGCTTTCTTCCTCTATTATAACCAATCTTGTTTTTCTGCAATTTATTACGGAAACCATGTCCACCGATTAAGAAGTAGTTAGTATTTTTACTGACTTTACGAAAGGTTTTGATAAAGTTTACAGTTAAATTGGTATTGTCAATCCTATTCAATTATAGACTACATTTTTGTCAAGATACAAAATTAAAAAAAAAACTTTTTTGAATATTTTTTATATTTTAAATATATATTCATAGGAATATTTTCTGATAAAGTTATGGCATTTGCTCATTTTACCTCAGCTTTTCAGGTTAATTATAATATTAATATCAAATTAAATTATTAATTTAGGTATACTGTTTGATTCCTAATTTAAAAAGTAAAGCATTATAGCTTTGGATTTATTAATAGAAATGTTTAGAGTTAACCACATTTATTATTGCTTTTAATATTCTTTATTTTTCAATTGTTCGTTCCATTGTTGAATATAGTTAAAAAAGTGGATCAAGTAATGGTCCACTTTTTTTTTGTTGTCCCATATACTTCTTTTTCTCAAATCTCTTTAAATCGATAATTTTCAACAACAAGACAAAAGTTTTTTAAACTTTTTTTACTTAAAATTGTCATAAATTTTTAAAAATAAGTATTTCCCTTTCATTAGGTATATACTTTTTTAACATTTTTACCTTTAGTCTGTTCGCTAGGACTGATTCAAAAATACTATTTTTTCATGAAATTTTAACGTTAATGTTAAAAATTAATAAAATGTTCTGGATATACTTTGAACTTCATATGCTAAACATATGTTAAATTTAAGCTCATATTACGTACTATAAGTTAAACGAAAATTTGTCCAAACACTGTACTATTATATATAAATACCCTTTAAGTTTAAACAAAAATGTTAATTTGATGTAAAAAATCACTGTTATTCATGCTCTTATAAATTTTTTTTAGTTATTTATGCTTATATTTTAGGTCTAGCGGTATTACTACAAATTGAGTTGGGTAATAATATATCCAATATATTCCCCCCTTACAAAAAAATGTTTAAAAAATTATTAAAATGATAGTTAAAAATATTTTGCAGTTATTTATGTCAATATTATAAGTATTTAATAAAGAAGACGGCTGCACTTTCCAAAAAAAAATGTTCTAGTTACTAATAGCTTATGATAAAATATGGTAAGAAAATACAGAGCGATTATTTTAATAGCCACTCTTATCCACTCGATTTCTATTAAAATCATAATTATATCAAGAAAAACCTTTTTGGTATTTTTTAGTTTCATATAATATATAAATCAAGAAATATTATTTCTTGATTTATCAATAATAATAATTTTTTTAATACATTCTTTACACCCTATAAGATGGTCAACCAAATTTTATTAACATACATATTTAACTAGCTTATAATTAAAAAAAAGATTTAATTAAAAAAATGACTGGTAAACATCTTTTGACAGATTATTTCGAAAATCATAACTATTTTAAAATACAGTATAGGTGAAGTTTAGGTTATGTTATTTTTATCATTACGCATTATTCTACCGCGCTCTTCCATCCCTCTATATTTAAAAATGTTAATAACTTTTGAAGTACTATTTCAAAAATTTCATTTTTTTAATTACGAGATTCGTAGCTAATTTTTATTAAATTAATTTATTTCATGTACTATTAATTTATCTTAATTGTTTGTTATTAATGATGTACTATTAACTATATTACTATGTTTAGCATAGGGTTGCCTGGTAAAATATACAAAATAAATAATTATAAATATTTAAAAACTTATTTTAAATTCCTCTAAACACTCATACTAATATTGTAATAGATGTTAATTGTAACATGTCATAATATAAAAATGTATCAAATATTTTAACTAAAGTAAAATTATTAAAAAGAGTAAATGTACAGAATTCAGATGACCTTAAAAAAACGTCTTTTAACCATCTAGTACTTTACACATTCCAGTATCTAAACGTCAATTCCAAATATGGTACCGTTCTGAACTACAACAAATTTTTTTTATGATCAGTAATAGTTGATAATGAGATAACGTTTTTAAATGTTTATTTAATTGATAGCTCCTATTCTTGTATTAGTACACAATATTTACATGATAAATTTTTTAAAAAATACCAGTAATTATAATATAATATTATATTATGATTGACTTAAAAATTAACCATTTGTTTCGTATAAAGGTTCGTGTGAAATCAAATCAGTAAATATACACACATATTTATAGCTTATATGTTAACTAAATATGTTTTAATGAAAATATTAAAAAGATTACTCAGTGTACAATATCTTAAAATATCGCAATACAACAGTAACTTAAAAAAAGTACATAACGAAAAACAATTTTTATTTGATGCTCAAGATAAGAATTACAACATAAAATATCAACTAACAAAGTGGAATTGCAATATTAATATTAGTTTATTAATAATCATAAATGAAAATTCTTAAAATTATTATTCTTCTTGACTATAATCATTATAAATATAAAACATTTAAATATATTTACTAGTGACATTGTTCACTAGAAAATTTAGTATTTTATTTTCATACAATAATCATATTACGAAAACAAAATTTCTAATCAAAGAGTTCATTTTATTATATAGTTTTTTAATAGATGAATAAAATAGTTAGAAGAAAATTATATTTGATATGTAATATTTTAAGGAACAGCATAACAATACGTAGAGATGTAATCTATCATAAATATTTTAAGTCCGTATTATTCAAATGTTAATAAATGTTTTAAAGTCATGATTTTTGTAATAAAACTATGGATATTTATTTTTCATATAAAATTTAATATATTTTGTAGTTTGTTTACTCAAACTATTCTTTACTTGAAATTCGATAGTCACGGTATCGGTATCTGCAGGAAAAAAAAACCTTAACATAACTTAATTAACACTTCTGAACATTTCATGTCGATTTGTACAAAAAAAAAATAAATAAAAATTCTCTAAGAAAGAAACACAACCAATGGGTAGGGTTGATATCACATTCGCGCAGGTCGTGAGAACCGGTAGAGCTATTGCTGCCATAGTATTAATTTTTCACTGGAAACGACGTGCATGGAACCACAAGAAAAAAGTGCGCGTGTCTCGTTTGCCATGGAAATGACATAGTCTATTAAAAGAAAAAAATTTAATTCACAACCACCGGTGAGTACATGAACCGTGAGAAACACTGTAGAAAGTGAAAAATAAAATAAAAAGCGCAGAAAATGTGCACGACACCTATTACCGGACATGAACCCGGATTAAATAAGTTTTTACAGTCCTCCCGTCATTTACTTCTGTTCCCTTTAAAGCAAGCACACTGACCAGCATAAATATTAGTATTTATTCAAGTGGAGGAAGGTAATCAGGTGTTCGTGAGTGACTTATATCGAGATGGTCTACTTGTCACGCGCTAACAACTTCAAACACAGTTGTGAGGGTGTTATGGTTCTTGACTAGCCTAAAAGTATTTAAAACACCATGTAAAAAAAACCATGAAACTGAGTAACTGTAGTAAACCTCATACCGTTGGACACTAAATAATTTGTTTATTTAAATACCGACTGCTTGCCAGTCATTCTCTTTTATAACTGAAAGAATTTTAACACATTTCAAAATCTTAAGTATAAAATAAAGAAAATAAAAATCTCCATATATTACTTTCGTATTTCTATTTGTAACACAAAATATTAAACAAAAACTGTCATCTTCAATATATTAATAGGTGTCAATGGACTAATATTATTATTGTTAAATTAATTTATTACTAAATTTTTATACGACTTATATGATCAATTCTTTAAATTAATTTAGCCACTAAATTACGAGCACAATTGTCATTTTATTAAAAAAATTAAATACTGTGCATCTAAAAAACAAATTTCAATATTAATTTTTCCTTTGTTTAATTTTATTTTTTCAAAACTTTACATAACAAGATTTTTTTGAGTTGTTCACTTTTAACACACGTCAAACAAATTCTCATAGACAATTACCATTAAGAGAAGACCAATGTTGTCGGTGTTCTGTTTTTTTTACGAATTCCAATTGTATACGTTTATTTGTTATATAATTATGAAACAAACATAAATATCTTTAGAATTCGTAAAATAATTAATTTTAATATATAAATTAATCTTAAATATGATCATGGCCAAAAGTCTCAGCTAAGATCATTATGCCCAGAGTAATAATTAAAAATTCAATATCAAACCATAATTTATTAATACATGCCATTTTTCTAAATAACTAAATTTTATTTAGAAATACACTAACACAATTAATATATCAGATTATCGTTATAATGTATTTGATTAAAAACAATAAAAAAAAAATCAAACGATTCTCAGAGTTTATTAATTAATAACAATGAGTGCGTCGGCGTTCACATCAAACAACGTCAAAGCACTTAAGATTTTGAGCATTTTCGTTTTAAATAGACCGCCTCGGGTGCCGATGTGATAAGCGTTCACAATAGAGATGGTAAATCATGTAAACGGTATATTGCGATGGTGGAAGGTCAGTCGTTAAAATGTGCACACCTGAGACATAGTTTAGCGTCTTTCAGTTAATTTCTTTTTAAACAATTTTTATTGTGGGCGGGGGGTTTAAATCCTGTATGTGTGTGGCGCCATAACCCGCTGTGTTACATCATGAGCGTTAGGGGTAAAAAACAGGATATTTTACATAAAATGTATTTACCATAATTGAGTGTTTCTTTTTCTTAGGAGCAATGATCTATGATTAAGATTTACGTTTTTTAATTGTTAAAATAAAAGGAATTTGTGATTGCCTGCTACCGAAAAGTGTGTAGTTTCTTAATGTTTCGGATTATATGTTAGATGCCATACATTTTCAATCAATGACTGTGCACACTTCATTAACATATATTCCACCTGAGACACATAGATGATCTGTTGAACAATGATATTTTATATTACACTGTGAGGTCCTAATAAGCTAGTGAAATGTATTGAGAATTTAACACTTCGTATTTGTTAGCAACTAAACGAAGGTTATTAATCATTCAATTGCTTCAATGTAACAATGATTGTAAAATAATTACAATTTTACCCGTGTAATTGTCAAAATAGAACTTATTTTAAATTATTACGGTTAGTCATTATAATGGCATCATTACTGATTATGGTTCGTTTGTAGTACACCTTAAAGGCACATGACTGACGCGTTCTTTTTATTATGAAGCATATTCAAAATAAAAAAACATCAATCTTTTCATACAAAAAATAATAATAATAATAGAAGATTAACCATTGATGTCACTCTAAAAAGGTGCAAAAGATAAATAATGAATTCGTAGAAACTACGAGTACTTAATACATATAAAATGAGGTATTTCATATAAAATAGTGAATACTGTTTTGTTGGACATAGATTTTTTAAATAATTCACTAGAATACAAAATAAATCAGATTAAGAATTCCAATTTATAGATTTCTTACGGTACTTAATGTAAACTATATTGTATTTATTAAACTTTAATAAATTATCATTTGAAAATTAAAGTTTAATTGATTAATAAAGCAATTTAACGAGTTCTTATAAGACATAAGACATTTTTATTTATATTATTTTCATTATCATTTTATATATACTATATTTTATAACTAGTATTTTTTTTTTAATTGTTTAATGAAAATAGTTTGTGATCTATAAATATTTTATGAAGTAAATTTAAGAAGATTAAATTTATTGTTGTACCAGCAAGTATCGAAAATATGTATAACTCCATCAATAAAACTCTATTACGATGCCTAGAGGTAATATTTTTATGAAAAACACTTATATGCAATAAAATTATGCACTGAAGAATTGATCACTGTTTAATAAAAAAATATTTAAGAAGTAAAATAAATCAAGGATATTATTTTTACACAAATGTTTTCAAACGTTAACTAATAAGAGAATAAAATGTAGAGAACTAATTTTATAGTACTACTATTCAAGTTTAACTTTTGACACTATACTTTTATTAAAATTACTTTTAATGAATTCATAACGATTTTATATTACAAGATACATTTGAAAATAATTACCAGAACCAGTAAACCAGGGAGTAAAACCGTCCCATTCTGTAGGTTTACAATAAGGCATTAAACGTAAGAAGAACAGAATCAGTGTTGTAAGTTCCATAATACTACAATTTGATCACATTTTATACTTTTGAAATCACTAATTATCTTTTATATAATGTTATATACAGTTATTGTATTTCAGATTTATAATTTGTCAAAAACAAATTATTAATTTATAAATAACACACTGTCAGTATATACTTAAAATAAAAAACAAATATATATATATATAATTTAAAAAGAAAAAATAACTAATACATAAATGTATGAGTATAGAACAACGATTTTCCAGTGGACCACAACGCGAGAGCTAATGCTGGCGGACGACCGAGAAGACTGATTACCTAAGCAATGATGAAGTCTACACAAGGTAGTATTGTGAGTACCTGCCTACTACTTTTACGAGGAAACTATCCTTATCCAAACAGTTGTATAGACCCTTGGATTTCTTGTTTCACATTTTTATAGTACACACGATACGTTTTTCGCAATAAAACTGTATACGAAAAATTCGTTTCAAATATACAGTTTAACATGAAATTCATTTGAAAAACCATAATATTACATTTATTTTATATTCAAACTAATATAAAAGTTGCAAGTAATGAATTTGGTTTTAAAAATTAATGAAAATGTTTGTAATTATCATTATAGTATACAATGAAACGTAAAGTTGGCTTCAAGAATTAATATTTCTTTAACAAACAAAAAAATTATCTTCAAAATTCTTAAGTTCTGTCAAATTTAACCCATAATTGTAAGCGTTGGAAATTTTTAATCCAAATAAAATGTTAAATAAATTTTATCGTAAAACCTTAAGTTGAATTTCAATTAAACTTAATTTAATTGAATTGTACCATATGAAGGTACATTTATCGAAAAAGCATCTTACCTTTCCATAGATTTTTCAACACATCGAAACATAACTATCGACAGCAGTACTTTACAGACAAGCCGTTTCTCCAAATACGGAAAATGAATACCTGAGGAACTCGCGTAAGAATACTGTATTGAAAAACAATAATTTTTTAAATCTCTAGACATTCAATTGTAAGCCAAGCTCGTTACAATATATTTCATTATATTTATATATCAGATTGTACAATTCAGTGTAACGTTAAAATTTTTACACATAAAAATTAACTTATGAAATGACCTACAAATTAAAGTAAATTAAGTATTGTAAACTGAATAGTAATCTAATATTAATTGATATATGAAATTTGACTAAATCAATTAACTCCAAATAAAATGTTGAAGTGTAATTTGAATGAATATTATACTTAAATTTAGAATTTCAAAGACATTTAATACTTTTCAAAAAATTGTTCTTTCATCAAAATCAAAAAATTATTTGTCAATATCATACGTACTAGATAATTTAAAGCAGAAATAATATTTCAGGTTTATAAATTAAATTATAAAACGAACATTTATGTGAATTCTAATTATTACAGGTTTATTTTCAAATTTCAAATATTAGTTATTATTATTCTACTTATTTTTAAACATTATAGTAAATCTATAATATATAGATAAACACAAAATGTGTTTTCTAGTATTCTTCACATGCATAGTGACAGTCAAATATGTAAAATAGTACATCATTAGGAGAATGACTTCATATTATTTTATTTGGAAATTAAATGTTTTATCACACTTATGTTATGAGCTATATCAATATGGCATGTATTAAAAAAATACTTGAATAACACAAAAGTAAAATTATGAAATCTGAAAATTACTACTCCGTTCAAGATCAATTTTATTTTCACAAAACGTATACAAGTAATATTTAAAAGAATACAATAAACGAATATTGATCAAGTCGTGATAACCACAGGCAATAAAATTATACGAAAATTACCTTGTATTAAATCCAACATCATAGAATCTAGAAGGTATACTGAAATCAAAATTATAATATCTGTGATGTAGGGGAAACATAGAAGCATTTACTACTACGCTACACATAAATGGTAGTTAATGTAAAGAACTCTTCTATAAATATCTCACATTAAATAACAACTCTTATGTTTCCCATAAACAAGCCATGAGACATATTTAAGACTTACCTTAGTAATATATCTACTGTTATTTGCAATAATTACACGAGTACCTATTTCAATATGACCTTAATATGATGTCGTTTGTAACATAAATTTAGATGAAACCTCTCATCAAATTTTTATTGTAAAGCTCAATAGTATGTTTTAAAATTATTTAAAGCTAATTCTATCTGTTTTCAATCGAAACTTTCTTGTTTGAGAGAGAAATATTGATTTTCATTTTACAGTTTTGTTTTAAATCCGTTATCAATGCCTGATAAATTCTTTATTTTAACTTTAAGATTTTTTTTCATAAATATATATTTTTATATTTTGTATATTTATCGTACAATACATTTTTATTTCACTAATTTTGTCTTAAAAATATTTAATTATATGAATATTATTATTGATAGTCATATGGAGGATGAGATATCTTCCAGCATAGCACTCGACTCTCACAAAAATACTAATAGTAAAAACTATACACAAATCCTCGAAGAAATTTTTTACTTAATTCCAATAGCTTTTGTATCTAATTAGGCCCCGTTAGTGTTGTCTTGAGAAACCTTACACTATTAAACTCGTACGCATAGTATACTTAGTGCTGACAGTGTTCCAAGAAGCATATAGACCATATTCGGCAACTAGTCTAAGCTCGAATTTGCCACTCTTGTTATTTTCGTGCTGTGTTTATTTATACCTGTTTGTTATTCCTTTATTTTTTGTTTTTTATATAATTCTTTTTTTATATAACGTGATACTCGCCAATGTACACATAAACATAACGGTAAAGCTGGCGTTTGTAATAGCATTGACTAAGGATATGAATTTCACATAAATTCACTATCTATTAACTGTTTCTAATAAATAAATTGTACACAATCTTTGTTTACGCAAAATAAACAAAAAAGCCTTTCAAAAATAATGAAGTCCATATTGAGCTCTAAACATTTATATATATATATATATACATATACATTTACAAAGTTATTCTTCATGTGTGTTTGTCAGCAGTGAGACCACAATCTTTGTCACGCCTGAGTCACATGAACTCCATGAATACCATCTCTGTCTTTATTGTTTGCATTGTGATAGATATATTATTATACAGTTCATTTGTTCACGTTTTTAGCCAAAATATCGGTAACCGGTTTTTTGTGTGTTTAAAATACTACTGACATATTTCATTTTATAATTTTCTTCTTAGTTTTATATGATTTTTTCATAATTTTTCATAACAACAAATATTAATTTACAAGATAATCACACTCAAGTAAATTTCAAATTTAAACTACAAAATAAAAGATTAATTTATTTTAAATTATACATGTTATGAGCAACAATTTAGTGACATTAATTGATGCCTCTATTGATGATGTATAACCTCTTTATTTCATATATATAAAATACATGTATATAGAATGTATGATTAGGGCAAACTCTCAAATTTGTTTATACAGAGTGTACATTAAGTACAAACCATAATTTATTAATACACAGAATTTTGCGTTTTTAATAGTTTTTACAAGTAAACATGACAATATTTTCTATTACCGTTTCTTGTAATAAATAAACATTTTAAAGAATAATGAATTAAAAAAGTATTACTTGTTTGTTCAATATTGGATCAAGAAGGGGTTATGGCACAAAAAATAGGGTCATTATCACATTTTGTTTGATATTTTGAAAATAAAACTATAAAATTAAGTAAAAAGACCACCTCTAAAAAAATTTTTTTATCCACGGGTGTTTTGATACATAAAACAATTATTATTAAAAATTTGCGAGTTTTCATAAAACAATTAACGCAATCTAGTAATGAACGTAATATAAGCAATAGTAAGTTCAAATAGGCAATTACCTTTACATTCATGTGCGTTTGAAGCCGTCGCTCTACTCCACGGCACATCGTTATAGAATGGTAAACACTCATTACAATCAGGTCCAGCAGTATTGTGTTCACAACGACATACTCTTCTTGTTGAACCATCAACACCAGAACTATTGACACATTCACTTGCGTGACCATTGCATTTACATCTATTGAAGAAATATAGGTATAAAATAAGAAGTCTATGTAAGTTAATAAATTATTTACCTTGCACCAACTGCAAAATCAGCAATAGCGTAGAAGTATGATCTTAAAACTTGTGGTGCTTCAAATACTTCATCTCCAAATGTATTCAAACGATCTAAAGTAATTCTTATGTCAGTTGCAGTTACCCAGTCCTAAATTATAAAACATTCAATAAAAATAATATATAACAGTCTTTTTTTTTTACAATGAAAAACTATTTTACTTAATTTTAAATTTAGTAAACTTTTTAATTTATAAGCCTATATAAATTTTTAGAATTTAGTTCAGTACCAATTTGATTTTCTGTTAATAAATAGGTGTCGTAAAATAAATTAACATGTCTTTTAGTATAATTAAAATAACAATTAATAGAGAAATTTTTAAACCCTTACACAAAAACATTTTTCATATTATTTTAAAGCTTTCAACCTTTTATAATTAATTTATAAAAACTAAAACAAAATTTAGTAAATAGTAAACGTAGTGATTTCTAATGAAATTATAAGGCTTGAATATAATTAAACATAAATGTTTGCTTTGAAAGTAAATAAAATAATATAAGTTTACTTAATTGCTTGCGTAATACGAATTGAGCGCTCAAAGCAACTATAAATATAAATATTATTGTAATATACATGACAACATTTTTTTCATAAATTATATTAAACATTACTATTAAAAAATATAGACCACAAAAATTTACATATAACTGGCATAATAATATTATTATTTACCCAAAACTCTGGCCTAGAGTCATAGAACTTTGCTGATGGTCTACCTTCTAAAGTGGAGAAAGGTACACTTCCCCCAGTCAATGGAGAAATATCAGAAAATTCAGAAGTACAAAAAGCTCTTGTTTCTTGTTCACCGATTCGTATATAATTTAAATCAGGTAGTCCATACGTGTCTCTACAGGAACCACTGTAAACATAATAATGAAATAAGATTTAGAATTTAATAAATTATATACAGAGAAGCATTCAAAGAGCATAAATGGGTATTGAAATTGTGATGTATTTCAAGCGCATAACTGTCAAAAAATTGTATTTTTATGTATAGCTTCTATCCTTTAAGATATAATGAGTAGCGAAAATTGTATTAATCTCAACACTTTATCTGCTATATGTAAACGGCCCCTTAAGTTAAAGTTATTTTCGCGTAAAACATCACAGTTTTTCATGATGTTAGAATATTTTATATCAATTTTTTTTTAATCATTCAAACCTATTTATTAAGTGAATCAGCATATTCATAAATGAGGGTAATAATAACTACCCATTTAACCCTCACTTTAACAAAAAAATGTTTAAAATTTAATCATAAATATTTTAGCTTTGATGTGAAGCTGAAAAGTTATTGGTTTTACTATGATGTGTTTTTTTTTTGTCTGTTACCCCTTTTTCTCAGCTCTCACCGAACCGATTTCTTTCAACAATACATCAAAAGATCACAAATCATATTTAATCGAAGAGACTACCCTAAAAATTGAAAAAAATTCTCTCATTCCACGTAAATGGGTAAAATCTCCGAAAAAATTACAAATTTTTATATAAACACACGATATCATTACCTTTCATTTGGTATATTTTTTTTATATATCGGACCCTTTACCTGCCCACAGGAGGGGACTTAAAATGACAACTTTTTCACAAAAAATTAATTTTTTCAACTTGACTTTTGAAAATGTTCCGGAAAGTCTGACACTTTTATATATATCTTAAATTAAAACTAATGTAATGTACTTTATTATCCAAAAAAAAAATTTCGGATTTTATTTTATCTTCACGGTGAAAATGGCTACCAAATACTATTATTGTGTGAAAATTCTCGATTTTAAACACTATCTTAAAATTTGTATCCAAGCATTTATTATTATGATGGTGATTTTAATCACTGTCAAATAATACCTGAACTTGTCTCAATTATGTCACGTTCCCACTTTGTGGGTTTTTTTTTTTAATTCTGTATTTTTTGACTACGTAAAAGCATGTTTATTATTTTTTTATAACAAAAAAAAATGTAAAAATTAATTAATAAAAATAGCTATTTTTAAAAAAAAAATTGATGGGTTGATAATAACTTTAGAACAATTACTTATCGAGATGCAAATATTTTAATATCTTAGTGAGAATATGTGAGCGGAGTATGTATTATAAATATATACTAATTCAAGCTATACTCACGCTACATATTAATACACCATCTATTAAATTATTTTTCGGTCAATAAACACTCATTAGATTTAAAATCCACACATCAATATTTTTTGTAAGAAATTGTTGTTGCTTTGAAATGTTGAAAAATATATATATATAAAATTAAAATAAATATATTATATTTTAAATTTATTTTTAGAAAAAAAAATATACATACTATTTATGCAGTCTATGTATACAAAAAATGTATCAAAAAAATTACAGATAAATGATAATTTTATCAAAATTAATAAGAGTTTATCAGTTAGATTGGTTCACTGTGTGTGTAGTATGCTCAATTAATTTTAAAAAAAATTAGCTGTAACATAAGTAAACTTACGTAAATTGATATAATTGTTTATTAAACTTTTTAAAAAAATAATAATTTGTATATTTGAAAGTAGTAACTAGCAAAAGAAGAGCGTTTATCGTAGATGATATTAATGAAAATACTTTTAATTCAATGTCTTACTGCAAAAATAATTTGACAAGTAAAATTTCATTAAAATTTTACAATTTCGTAAGTTTTAAAATAGTCTCCTACATTCGAAAACATTAATGTTATAGGTAACAATACATAATGTGATTATCATGATATTACTATGATAGTCAATTTTAAAATTAGTTATATTATTCAGCATAATATTGACGTTTTATTATTGGTCATTTTCGCATATCAGAAAATAACTATATTTTTAAATGTTGATGTGGAGAGAAGCGTCTAGCGTCTTATGCGATAAAAGAATTCCAATGAGGCTGAAAGTTCAATTCTACAAAACTGTAGTGAGACCAACTATGATATATGGTTCAAAGTGTTGTGTGGTTGATAAGAAAGTAGAACAGAGAATGAGTGTAGCGAACACGAGAATGCTTAGATGGATGAGTGGTGTGACTAGAAAAGATAGAATAAGAAACGAGCATATAAGAGGGAATATAGGTGTAGCGTCAATCGTGGATAAGATGAGAGAAAATAGACTTAGATGGTTTGGTCATGTTATGAAGAGAAAATAATCTGAAGCTGTAAGAACAGTTATAGAAATGAATGTTGAAGGAAGAAGAGGTAGAGGAAGACCAAAAAAGAGATGGAGGATGCTATTGAATACGATATAGAGACAGCTGAGCGTAAATTATGTGTGAGATCGTGTCAAGTGGAAGTTTAGGATAAGTGTGGCCGACCCTGAGTAGTTGGGATTATGGCGAGGAAGAAGAAGAATATTACCAGAAATTCCAGTGGCAATCGACATAATATAATTGTTGTTTGGTAATGTACAATTTAGCGTTTGGTTGGGTTTAAACAATATAGCGTCAAATCAATTACCTAATCTATCGGTCGTATCTTAATATACACTACATTTTAATGATACTATAAATAAATAAACTCACACATACACACATATGCATTTATAACATTGTGTCTAATGAACTATATTTTTAAATGTTAACAAATAATATTCACTGAAAAACAGCAAAGTACTTTTAATGAAACCATAAAAATAGATTTGCATGAAATAATCTTCTATTAAAACCAAAAACATAATATAATCAGAAACGTATTTTAAAATACTCCCTAACTAAAGAAAAACATATTTTACACTATTCACATTTCCTTAATAAAATATTTTATTATAAATAATGTACAAAATGTTAATATTTACTATATTTACATAATAAATTATGACATTTACACTAATTCTTAAAAGATAGATCATTATGAAAACATTCATAATAGTTTGTTATAATTAATAATAATTTATAATAATTTTATTTAAGAATAAATTATTTTGTGAAATTTTATTAAATCAATGTATCTAATTAATAAAAATCTCAAATATATTGTTTTTTTTTTTTTTTTTTTTAATGCATTTAACGATATTTTTTTCGTTTGATTTATAAAACAACTTCCATTGACAATTACCAACATTTTACATTTAACCAATATTACAAATATGTTTTATTATAAAAATTACGATATCATCATGATACATTTATTCTGCGTATTTTAAATAAATATAAAAACTGTTTCATAAACAATATATTGTTTTTAAATTCAAGAAGTTTAAGAAAAACAAAAATACATCTAATTTAGGATTTAATCCACATTCTTAAAGAAGTTGTACTAAGCATAGTAAATATTAAATGATTTTAGTAGCCGCCAATAATATGTTTTCCTCATAAATATTAAAATGCATTGCTTCCATAAATGTCTTATTAAAAATGTGTTATATCATATTATAACTGCTATTATACTTTTCTTTTTAATACTAATATTTCTGATATTCCAAATTTAATTCAATTATGTCTATATATTTAATAAATGAATATTAATTTACCTGTAGAATTGATACGGGATCCATGGCCCATCTTCTGTAGTTCTTTTATAAATGGCAAAACTTTCGGGTCTTGATGAGTAAAACAACAGTCTAATATATGTGATGTCAAAGGCTTTACCTGGAAAACGTCATAAAAGATTTGTTTATTAAAATTAAATAAATATTGATATTACCTACTGTAAAGATTATATTAACCAATCAAATAATTCAATAACTCAGAATAAAAATATTACAATTGTTATAAATAGATATGAAATAATATAATATTTTTTATTAAAAACCTTAATAACCTTTTAATACTTAAAAAATATTAGTGTATACTTATAGATAATAATTCTTGAAAGAGTATTATTTTATTTCTTTAATTAATATACTTGAAAAATAGTAAATAATATTTTGAGGCTGTACTGAAAGAAACTTCGACGTTAAAATATGTTTAACTGATTTCAGTAATACAAGTGTACATTAACTAAGAATAATATTTACCTAGAACTTATATATACAAATAGGTTTCTTCATCTTTGTCGTGTACACAAAACTATCCTTATCCTCAACTACAACAGCAGCAATTGCAATTGTGTTATAGGTCATTTGGATGTAGTCGAAGTACGTAGAATCGGACTCACGACATTATATCCGATACAACCCAAATACATTTACATACATTATATTGAAGACACTACACTACAGGGTGCGATAAATCTTTTTTGCGATTTCATAGGAGTCACTTCTTATTAACTAAATGTTTAAAGTCTTTATTCTCAAAATAAGGTTCACTGTTATAATAAACTAAAATGTTATGTTTAAATCAGTCATAATTCAAAATAAATTTGTTGATTTGTCGCCCTTGTAAATGATATTACCACTCGAATGAGTAATACATAAAATTAACACATAATGTAAAACTGTCAACGACGTTCCATAAAAAATCGCAATTTTCCTTTGTGCCGACGAATTTCTTTGTTAACTCAAGAGTGAAATAATTCACTACTGTTTCGTACTTAATTTTATTTACACATTATATGCGTAGCATTAGAGACACGTTTACTCACATACTATTATAAACAAAAAATTACGAACAGATATTTCAGGTATACAAAATGTATAGACAAAATGTTAATGTTTAGTTAACAAAACTGATAATTATTAAATTTTGTAAAATTATTATGTAATTGTAATTTTTTAAGTTATAAGGCAAGTAAATAAAAAATATATATGGTTGCAAGGAAATATCAACTGCCTAAACTTATCATAAAATATTACCAAAAGCAAAGGTAATTTAAAACATTCAGTATTTTTCTAAATAAAAAATATTTTTTTGCTATATAATTAGTATAAGAAAATAAATTGTTCCAAGTTAGACTTTGAATGAACTATGCACAAGATAATTCATCTATAGGTAGCACAACAAAAATAAAGTCGTACGAGTCGCTTCATAAAGATACATTGACGGCATGTAGATAATTGCAAACTGATGTGTACCATTATAGCATAAAATTTTGTAAACCATCGTTATAAAACGATTAAAAAGGAGTTATACTCAGTCTTGTGGGCGAACAAAAATAAAAAAGTAGTGTATTTATATTATGGTCATCCTACAGAAATGACAAAACGTCTGGCTGTAATTTATTTGTCTGATTTTGAGCCAAACTTAACTAAAATATAAAGATATAAATAATCTGAGTAATGTTTGTATATCAATCGATTACGATTATAAATACTGGATTGATTTGTTATATAATAAAATTATTCATTCTTAACGAAATTGTACAAAAATTCAAACTAAAAACGAATAGTTTAATCTTATTATAACGATATGCTTTTACAAAAGGTTAATTTGGTAAATTTAAATAATCATTTAAACATCGCAATTATTTTCAGATATAAACTGTTCGTCTACGTCATGTCATGATATAACATTTTTTTTATTTTGATAGATCATTAATGATCTTATAATATTATGTTAAGCTTATTGAAAATTGATTTTAAATTATAATTACCCAATTTATAAAACCATAAATTCTACTTATATACTACAATGTAGCTATATAATATCTTAATTTATTATGTCTACGTTTTTTAGGTAGGCATTAAAAATATGATAGTATATACATTTAGTCTTTACTAATTCGCAGATTTATTTTTTATTTTGATATAATAATGAATTAACAAATCTTTAATCAATTCTATTAATCTATAAATTCTATAATATCTATTAATTCTATTTATAACACTGTTGAAATATTTTTTAAGTTCTATGCGAAGTTGAGAAGGTATGGGTTAAGTTTTATTTATTTGTCCATGAATATTCTCAGCTCCCACTGAACCAATTTTAATGATAAATACGTCAAATAAACCCGATTATAATCTTGATAAACCTATTTTCGTCAAAAATTAATAAAAAAAAACGCTTTAATTTTAGAAATTTAGAAAAATATATCAAAATTATACTACTGTAAATAATGACCCTTTCCGGTTTTTTCCTGGATTATAAAACGGGTATAAAAATTTTTGAAAACACAGATCTTAATGAAGTTTAAATAGAGTAAAATCGAGTAAAATAGAGAAAATAAGTTTTTTTTTGTACATATTTCATGAAATTCAATATAAACCTGAGTAATGAAAAAAATTGAAAGTAATCACCCACGATTGTACATATTTTTTTCAATTCAAGTTTTAATAATGTTCCGAAAGATCTTCGTTTTTTTAACCGGTATCAAATCAAAGCTATTGAAAGAATATTAAATTAATTTTCTTAAATATACTTTAATTTTTATAAATTATACTTATGTAATTTAAAGTAAATATGTGCAAATTAGAATCTTTTAATACCGTTTTCGTTTTTTTATACATTCTATTCACGTAACAAACTGTTAAAATGGAAATTTTGCTGTCGATATGATTTTATATCAATTTAATAGTCCAGAGGTCATTACTTGCCTGTTTCCTGTTTTATATTTTATCTGGATACTAAACGTTTATTTCATCGTCGAATAAAATGTATTATTTCTCTAAAAGTGTGTAATATTTTAACATCTTTGTGAAAATAATTAAAATTAGAAGTAAAGTAAATAATAATAATAATAATAATACTATGAATTACTAATATTAAAGCTCAAAGTGTTAAATATTAAAAAAATAATACTAAAAGATGCTTGAGCGAACTTAATAATTTAAAATAAAAGTATCAGAAAAAGTGTTATATAGTAATCATTATTTTAAAGTTTTTGAAAAATACAGAAAAATATATACAAATAATAGTATAGTATCTAGTATAAGAGACATTTTTTTCTACAGCTAATTTTGGTAGATAAATTATTTTATTCATTAGCTCAAATAATCGATACTTTTTTCCAAATACCTCATTAATGAACATGTAACTATTTTATTTAATAGTTTTTATTCAAATAAAAACCGAAACTTGTATAAAATATCTCATGAAAATCAGTTTCTTATAGTAATGTTAACACGAAAACTTAATTATCTGAGCTCCACCTTCGTAGTTGCATGAGACGATTGTTGTCAGTTTTGACAACCTATTACTATCGGTTACGAGTTAACCAATTTTTGTTTTTGTGGCGATGATTAATATAAGTCTCAGTTGATCCACTATACTCTAGATTGGTGTGCGCATAGGCCTATATATAAGTCTATAACAACGATGAACATCTAAGTAAATATATACGCGTTATGAGTCAATTATGAATAAAACAGATCATGTGAATCAGCGGAAAAAGGTCAACCCACATATTGATGATATTAATGTTCATGAACATATATTAAATGATCTAAATATATTATAAATAAATACTCCTATACAAAAACTAGTATACTAACACTTTTTAAGCTCTAAGGCCTTTTGAAAATAACTTTATACAAACACGCTTTTGAACGTTAAGATTAGAAATCTTTATAGAAATGAAGATGACAACAAATAGAGTACTCAAGTAATAAAGTTTTAATTTATTATATATATTATACAAATGTATTTATTTATTTTTTCGCATTTTACTGCTCATTGAGGGCGATTGCAACCTCCCCTTAGGGAAAATTTTTTAACCATGTATACTAAGGGATGAGTGGAGTGTTACCGACTCGGCCACATGATTCCATCTAAAATGTATTTATGTTTCATAAAACAAAATTTAATTCCAGTCTCGTTCACGACACCAAGTTATATTTATGTGTGTACATAAGGTGATTTGTGATTTGCAAACAAGAATCCAGTCTTATAAAGATGTGTGATTAGTAAATAAATAACGATTTATTTTAACTTCTTAACTGGTCGCTCATTCTATTTTTTTTTTTTTTATGAAATCGATAAAAAAATTGAAAGTTATAAATGCAATAAAATATATCTAAAAGAATATTGATCCTTCACATAGACGAATATTTTGAAAATATATATTACTTATGAGTTTTATATAAGACAAATTTTAATGATTAATGTTCAATGAATATCTAAACATACAAATTGTGTTAAGAATCACAAATTAACAAACTAAAAGTCGCAACTAATCTTAATTCTAGTTTTAATATTTAACATATCAATTTAATGTTTCTATTAACTGAAATTTAAATTTTATCGACCACTCAATATATTATAAGTGGTAACATATCGCGAGCTAATCATTATCATGTTAAATGAGCTAATGAACAACTTGTTTATTTTAATTGAATATTTAAAACAATTATTATTAAACAAATTAGAAACATAATTTTTATTACTAACCAAAATGTAGTGTTAGATTGACTTGATTAGGATATTGCACATTTTCAAACATGGTTTCTGATTGCCACCATGTTCGATTCGCGTAACTACTAAAATCTGTCATATAATATGGAGGATGCGACGTTGGTGTACAGATATCACAAGTTTTTTTCGTTACTTGACTGCCAGACTGGACGCAAAACTCCATAGGACCATTTTGACCACATGTATTAGTTGCTTCCACTTGAAGATTAAATGCAGCATTTTCAAAACTTGGTATACAACGCTATGAAAAATAAATTAAGTATTACTATACAATATAAAAATTGAGTTGTCATCAGGATTTGAAGTTAAAAAAAAATTACTGTTAAATGATTTACATTGTTACAACGTTTTTTTTTTCAAAGACGTTTATTGTTACAGTTATTTTAAATGTTTGAAAAATTATTCATTAGTGACGTTTTCTATATAAACGTTACTTAGTACATAGAGTTTTATATAACTTTATAACGTTTTATACACGTTATAAAGTTGTAACGATGTTTCATATACTTATTAAACTTATATTATAATATAGTATTTATTTATTGATACGTTTTTTACATGACTATTGTTGCATAATTGTAAATAAAAGGTAATTTAAAAATTGGAAAAACCTATGATTTGTGCATGATATTTTAGTTATTCACTAAAGACTGATTTATGTATATTAAATATGACACATGTTAAAGCATTCAAAAATGTATAGCAGCAAAGAATATTTTAGATTTTTAATACCAAACAAGATTTCTTTAATAAAATGCAAATAGTATTTTTGTTTTAATGATATATCGTTTAAATTTTATATGATTCCAGTAAATTTAACAAAAAATCATTGAAACCGATTATTTTAATATTTTTTATAATGTTAGACATTATCATATAACTGAAGTTGTAAAAATAAGTGGTGCAATTGACACGTGTTCATTTATTTTTGAACATTTAATATTTTATAAAAACCTAATGATTATACGTTTGTGTAAAATATAATAAATATTGCACATTCCTCTTAAAATCAATTTAATGTGACTATAAGGTTAATAATATTATTTGAAGCAATATTAAGATCAATATATAATATAATATAAATTACCAAAACAATAACCAATTATATTTTGTTCAATATTTAAGGAGATTCTTTTACTATGAAACATTTATTTAGTAAAAACTTAAAATAATATTAAAGATTTTTTTATTGGGATCTTCAGTTCAATCATGAAATATTTTTTATATTCAACATATAAGGGTGTCAATTTTTTTTTCAGACTGTAAAATACATTATTAACTAGTTTATTTATTAGATAATGATCAAATTAGAAAAATTAACTATTCAATAACAAGTTTTAGACCTAGTATTTCAGAAATTATTAACAATTAAAATACTGATTGGTGGTAAGACGTGGGTGCTTCCGTTTTTATCGCTAAACATTTCTCAGCCTCCTCTCTTTTTTCTGCCAACTAGATATAAAATTGTTAATAATTTCCGAAATACTGGTTTAAAAGTCATTATCGACCAAGAATTTTCTTAATTAGATTATTATCTAATAAATAAATAAATTATGAATGTTGCTATTTGAAAAAACAAAGTTGATACCCTTATAAGTTAAAAGAAATAAACATAAAGAATATTTTAACACTTATAAATCGAGAATAAATACTGCTTAATTAGTAAACAAAATTATTAATATAAATTTACTTTTTGATTAATTAAGTGTTTCTTGATAAAAAAAATTATTCGGAATTTAATCTTTTGAAAATTTGCACTGTACATTTATTATTAAATGTAATTTCCATAATTTTTGCAGTCGTTTAGAGCAAAAAATGCACGTATCTAATGAATTGACGTCAGTATTACTTCTTAATTATTTTAGAAAATATTCAGTCTTTGTCTCTTTTAAAAAATACAAAACGAGAACATGTTTCCATTTTTCATTTAGAGATATATTTTATTTACACATGCGTAATATGTATATTTAAATAAATATAATATATTTAATACAACGTTTCATAGTAGTAATTCAAATGTTGATGAAGTCTGACGTATAACAAAAAAGAATGCGATAATGATGAAACCAAATTAAACTCCCCCCACAGATGTTGTTAAAATAGAAAATGCACCAAGTTTATCCATTTAAATACTTCTAACAGGATTTATCTTGTCGTTTTCAATAAAATAAATGCTTTCCGCTGTCCAGTTTCTTTTCACGGTCCGACTACCAAGATTGTACCTCCTAAGAAACACTGCATTGTGATGATATGGACTCTCAAACTCTGTACGCATAGTATTATTGTACATACTTACATTATTGTATATTCTCTCTTTATATAGACATTATACAAACTAGTAATTATTATTACGCTAAAAGGGTCTCTGGTGTACGTAACTCAGCATGCAGTTACTACGACTTCTGTATAAAATTAGATCCGACCCGAAACATGCACTAAAGCAGATGTCACGAAACCTATGCGCAGAGCTTAACATTTAATTTTACACTATCCTTTTCCTCAAACATGTTCTTACTAGCTTATATTATACGATAGGTTATACCTAACACGCACTAGTTCTGTTATAAGGAGGCAACGAATATTGTTAAAAAACAAGCAGTGTCAGTTAAAACTATCTGCTTATTTGACGTTTAAATTGTTTCTATCAGAGAAAGAATTCGTTATTTTGTTAAAATACATAAGATTTCTTATCCCAAGTTGCATCGTTATAATCAGCTAAAAGCTTTTCAAAAACTATAAGGTAACTAAAATTATCCATGATAAATAATTTCTATGAAATAAAGACTGTCGATTGTGTGTAAAATCGATTTTGTGTCCTGAGATGTGGGAAAAGTAAATGATAAAACCAGTTTGTAGACCAAATAAACAAGAGTGTCTAATAAGCCGTGGGTGTCTCGTTAAAAAACAATTGTTAAAAATAAACGAACAAATATTATATCTCAATGTAAACACTATGATACATATATTTTAAAATACATAGGTATTTCAAATACCTATTTCAAAATTGTATATAAGGTGTTCCACTAGATTTTGACAAATGTACATAGTTTTTTATGGCAATTTGTTAAAACCGCGTGAGATGTTTTTTATTTAAAATTTTAATAATATACGTATGTATAAATATATGTTATTTTATTTTTCATAAACCACTTGATTTATCGAAAAATAAAATAATATTGATAATTTTTTTCGTTTCTTTAGGTTTTTCTCAAATTATTAATCATGAAGTATTTTATATTGTATTCATTCCCTATGCCTTATAAAAGTGTTATTTTTTTTTAAAGGACTACATACATACTTAACTGGCTTATTTAATAAATAATCTAATTAAAAAAATGACTGGTCGATAAACTTTAAATCAGTATTTCGGAAATTATTAACATTTTATAATGACAGTTGGAGGTAAGACGCGGATGTTATTTATCAATAGTTTCTTCTACTGATGGGAAATATCGAATTGTAACTATCGAACTATTCGATAGTTGTCCACTATTTGAACTATTCGAATAGTAAAAATATTCAATAGTTATACAATAATTTTTTTAATAGTTTATGCTAAAAATAAACTATTTGATAGCTTAAAATATTAAAAATTGCTCATCACTAGTTTCTTTCTTCTGACTAGGGAAAATACAAATAATTTTTTTAAAAAATAAATTGAAATTATAACGATCCGAACAAATAGATGAATTATTTATTAAAAAGTGTAAATTTATTTCTAGGTAAACGAACCTATTATTACGTAAAGTATTATCCATAAAGTTCTAAGAAATTTATTTAATGCAATATCATATCCACATTATAATAGCAACGAAAACGATAACAAGGTAACTGAATGACTGTGAGGTCATTCTCGATTCCATACATGTGCACGAAATAAAATATAAATTCAATTAATTGGTGTTTTTAATAATTAAATCCATAATAAATAATTATTATTGATTTAAAAATATTCTCAATTAACATCGTCATCATTGAAACTCGTGAATATTAATTTTTTAAAACTTAATCCTTTTGGTATTCATGAACCTAACTTATTATCTGTTATTATAGTCACGAAATTTTTGTTCAAACCAAAAGTAATAATTTTTTGTAAACCTAAATATGAGTAATTCTAGAGACAATAGATTTACTATACCGTAGGCTCACGGCTTGTACTTCTAGGAATTCCAAAGAAAAAGGTCGTTCAACAAAAGATCATTCCGATATCCTCTCCTTGAGAAAAAAAATTTCAATACAACAAATGAATCAAACGGCTTAATCCACAGGTTTGGGGTCAAAAACATGAATGTATTTCTATTATTTGCTCAAAACAAAAACCAGAACAGCTGCAGTTAGTAATGTAACAAAAAAATATTCTATTCATTTTAATATTCTAATTTATTTTTTAAAGTAAAAACAACCTAATGATATATTGTATATGCAATCAAAAGGTCCCCGATCAAATAAAACTCTATATAATTACTGTACATTTTTCCATCAAGTATGAATTTAGCTACTTCTAAATATAACTGTAAGAGTGATTAAACTCGAAATCATAAATTTGATTAATTGTATGTTGGATACTCATGCCCATTTTATAATAATAAAAAAGAATATATTCGAAAAAGAGTATTACAATAATATTACACGTCTTAAAAAAAAAACAATTCATTCATAAAATAATTTTACAAATATTAGACCGTTCTATTTAGTCAATTTGTTAATAAGAAGAATTTTGCAGAGTAGTAGAAAAAATTAAACTTAAAAATAAGTAACACGATGTATTAAATAAATTTTATGTAATTTTTTTTATCGGGTAAAATTTGTTTTTATTTATTTATTGTGAGATTTAAGTTCCGTTTATTTTTCACGGCAATATTCAAGTAAAATTTTAATTATTATATTAAAAAAATAAATTTTGAATTATTTTGTTTAGAAAACTAATAATGAAACCTTACAATATAAAATTGTTAGCTTAATAAAAACTTATATTCTTTAAATACATTCAAAACTATTCACAGGATATAATTATACATTAAATGTGTCATAAAATTGAAGGACTTGATGCAAAAACCAAATAAGTCCATTATTTTTTTTTAATTTTCTAGTTAAAGCAATTTAATCAAAATGTTATTCTAAACTAAACATCTTCACAAGTAATAAAAGTATATAACGACGCTTTTTTGTACTGAATTACACAAAAAAATGATATTTATTTAAAATAAACATAAAATTATTTCCCGAAAAAGATCTGGTTCTTACACCAGCCTTTCAATATGATTGTTTACCTGAGGGTTGTTATGCTCATCGTAGCAGTGATTACCGCCAGTGTTATCAATTTGTTTAGAACTAGTTACGGGCTGCACATCAGAATCTCCGGTAGTGATTGCTAAAGCCGTCAAGAGTGTTGCTAATAAAACAAGAAGTCTATGTCGACGGTGCGTCATGTTTGGAAAATACGACGGCAAAACTGTCATTAACTAATAGTTTAAAAAATGACTATCCGCGCGTTAACCACTAGTCACTACAAAAACACATAATTCGGTTTGATTGAACACTGACCACTAAAAAATGAACGTTAACACTATGGAAAAAAGATGACGCAAAGGGAATAATTTTGTCTGTTGTTCTCTTGACGGTCACCAAACGAGCAGGCAACCACAACGCATGTGGCGGCCAAATGTTCTGCTGGGCTACTAAAGACAGACGGGAGGAGAGTCGGAAACGACCAGACGGAACACGTGAACACCAACGGACCGCCGGACGAGCACTATACTCGTGTAGTAGATCATCACTACGGGATGCTGTTGCAGGCGCTCCTATCAGCCGAATGCCCCAACAATTTCGTTTTATTTTTATTTCCTTTATTATTGTGGTGTATTCTTTGTGGACCATCGTAAGGACCAATATTTCAAAAACGGCAACGATATTTAAATTTCTTGTTTACAATAGTAAGGTTTTTGGAAAATATCTACGTGAAAATCCAAATTCAATGAGCTATTTGGAATTTCAAAAACAATTTTTACCAAATGTTATCATCAATTTATTCGTTAGGCTACAAATACAAAAGAGTTTTTCTCCATTCCGCTTGTGATAAAAATCACTGTATAAAATATGCAGTGATTTTTACTCTACTCCAAATTATGGAGTAATGAACAGCGCCGAATAAAAACAAAAGAGTATAATGAGAATTGTTGTTGAGAGAATTTCTAAGATCTAACCCAACATTTCAAAATTGTATATAATTTAACACAAAAATTATACTCTGAATTACAACTTCGGTATCTATGAATTCCGTATAGTGTTGTCTCATTAACATTGCCTGTTAGACTAACTTCTAATTACAGGGCCTAATCATGCGACTTGGGTGATAAAAAAAAATTTATACTCTCCCCTTGAGGTTTTTCTATTCTGTTATTTAAAAAATCATAATACGGTCAGAATTAAAATAACGATTTATAAAGTTTTTTTATTTGATAGAAACTGTATTATCAACGAATACAAAAGAACAGAAAAAATACCGATTTAGGAAAAAACTATTAAAATATATCATTGAGGTTGAAAAATTTATGGTCAGTGGAACCCAACAATATCTTATACTTGTACACTCTCTAAGACAGTAATAATAATCGTAATACTCAAAAGGTAAAGGTTTGTAAGGTAAAGCATTGGCGTAATAATATTATGAATGTTTAATAGATATTCGTAATAACAGAGGAACAGCCACTTCAGAATTGTATACGTATTCTAATAACATGTTATTACTAGGGTGGGTATCTTTTATAGTTCAATTTTTTCAATTAAAACGTGCGTCCAGTAGATATACATTCTTAAGCATAAAATATATTCGTAAACATAAAACTAACTTAAGAGGTTATTTTGACATTGACCATACATGTTTGTACTTATGGTATTGTAAGGAACCGTAAATCAAAGTCCCAATGCTTGCAACAAATGCATAAAGTATTTAAAAATTATTTCCTTCGGTTTTCTAAGTTTTTTCTAAATTTATTTTGAATCGTGCAAAACAATCATATTTAAATTTTACTTATGTCGTAGCTTTATCGTAGAGCTACAACTCTGCGTAAAATACATAACGGAAAGAAATATCACTGAATTAAGTAATTTTATGTTTAAAATTACACTCGCGTGACAGCATCGTTTAAAAAAACTTTCATTCTGTAAAAGTAAGAAATATACATTTACAATTTGACGTTCTAACCGTTAAAAATTACTCATGTTAAAGTATTTACACACTACCACGTGTTAATGTAAGATGAGTTAAAAAAAAAAAAAAAATTGGGATGGTCAAATTTCGCGGAGGAAGAAGTAAGATTTAAATAATGTTCAATACCACCTGCCTACGCACATTTTCTACCTGAATCGCACATGATGGATATTACTATACCTTAACATAAAGTAGTGGGGTTTCAATTATTGGTTTCATTCATGCAATATTAGTAGGGTATCCATTCATCAACATTATCAGTCTCGTGTCTAACATTTGATAAGTTAAGAAATATGCGATTATAATATGTTACGGACTTGATTTTACCGGAAAATATAATCTCATTTAAACGACCAAATTATCTATTTAATTATCTTTATTAGCACAATGGAAAAGTTTATACGCTTGAAAATAAAATTATCATATTCCAATACAACGATTGATTGAAATAGTAATTTGAAAAACTACAATTGCTTCCTGTCAAATTTTGAAAAATTAATTGTAGATAAGTTATTTTGTCCGTTGAAAAAAACCCACACGCATAATTTTTTTTTACAAATAAATAAATCATGATAAATGAAACTTATTTTTATTTTTGGCAGTTTAAGAATTATGATTTTGTAAATAAGGCCATTTTTAAAATGTAACAAGATTCGATTTAAAAGAAATTTTTTAGAGACAATATTAATTTATGACAAAAATTGAAATCCAATCGAAATTTAACACGCATTTAGTTGAAATGGCGTGTTGTTGAAGTAGTAAAATACTTTATACATTTATTAGAAATCCGTTTCAATGATATTAACACAACGGTAAACAATTTTAAAAATTAAAAGTGTATCTTTCAGAACCAAGTAAAATAATTCTATGATTACGTATTTCAGTATAGTTGAAATTTTACACAAAGATAAGTAACGTGAAACAAATAGAATACGTACTAAAATATTTAAGTACGTGATTAAATACTCGTATAGAAGTATTATAGGACCTTTCATATGCGGATCATGTTGTATTTTTAAATCATTTAACACGTTATCACTGTAAATAAAACGAAACAATTTTATATGAGCCTAATCAATATGATGCGCATTGCAAGCAATATTAAATATTAAAATCAAACCCACTTTTCAATGAACCTTAACCTGAGTATTAACTTCGATTATGGTCAGACTAGTGCTCTACTATCACAACAGTCTCTGACGGTCTTTTCCGTTGATAGGTAACAATTGTGTACACACACAACGTGTTTACACTTAAGATCGATATAGTTAGCCTTTAGACAGAAATTTCTGATTTTTCGGTTAAATTTGTCTATAAACACAATCTCTTATGTGTAAAATTGTGGTGTCGCATACAAATCATTAAAATGAAATAGTGCACATTTTTAAAACGTATAGGTAAGTTCTAATTTTACAATAAAAATAACAATAATAATTAATAATTGTGACTTAAAGATGTTAGAAAATACTGAACTATAATAGTATAGTAATAGTATATAGTATTCATTCTTTTAAATAATTACATTTTATTTTTCTTAATAAATAGATTTTTAAGGTAATTGCTTAAATTAAATGTCTCTTAGTATATATAAACTTAATAATAATTATTAACATAATAATAGAAGTGATATTTACAGTAATTTGTAGCCATACAAGTAGTACTTGTATTTTTAAAAATTCATTATAAATGATTGTCTTGCAATATTTTAATGCCAGTTTAACATTATTTTTTATTTTTACCTTTTGCTTAAATTACTTTGTCAAATATTAACCCCATGATTTTCTATTGCTTTTCGTTTAAAATATTGTTTTTTTTCTTTTCCGCCGATTACCTTACCATACATATTTGTTTCTTGCTAATCATTTTTTTTTTTTAATATTTTTAGCTAATTTATGTAAAAATAATAATAATGAAAGAATATTTTAACGAGAATCCACATTTCTATAAAAAAATCGAAAGAATCGTCTAACACTTTTATTTGATTTTTAATTTTATAATTATAATGTAAACTAAATTATATTAAGTTAACTCATAGCACGTACTTACAATTGATGCTATAAAGATAAAATAAACTATATAGATCTGTCAGCGTATTGATTTACCGCATTTATTAAACAAAATCATTGATATAAAGTGCAAAATATTTGACTAAAATTTGTAAAAAATAATATCCTTATTGAAATATACTATATAATAAAATTCAACAAAGGAATAGTAAAAAATATATTAATATTTATGAAAATAAATATTGAAATCTGTTATAATTGTTAGCGTGTTGTTTCTTTTTTATCGTGTTTATTGTTTGGATTAAATACAATTATAGATAACATTGGATTTCTTTGTACTTCATATCGATAAGTTACAATGGATACTGGCCCATATCAAAATATTCACTCATGATAAGACATGATTCAGTTGTTAATAAAAAAACATTCCGTAGTAAACACCACTGACTTGTCGCATTAAGATATCTTCCACAAGAAATTCTCTGATGAGGTTTAAGAATTCGTTTTATCCGACACATCCCCTCGGCATGTTCATATTCGGTGGTTGAATACTTATTGTTGTATCAGTTAAGGGTATATCACAGTCACCTTAAACGGGGAGAACAACCTTCGATCAGCTATATGATAAAACAAACGAGTTAGAAAACCTTTGTTCCTCCACATACCAATACACACATAATCAAATTCACCCAAAATCTAATAATAAAATATTGACACTAGTTGGAAGTATTGTAAAATTTTCATAGGTATCTCTGAGATTGTCGCAGATTAATGATGCCCAGGCAAAGTATTTGAAAAGTTTATAAATTATATTATTTACAAACCAAGTGCACCCTCAAATTAGGGTCTTAGATATTTTAGACATTTTCATATAATAATCAAGTAAAACTATATAGAATTTCAATAACTAAATAATTATCACGAATAAAGTGTATTTGAATGAACAAATCTTATTAAAATTAGGGCAGTACTAGTGGAAGTTTTTAAATGAAAATAAATTAGGGAAAGTTGATGTTTTTCGTTGCTGAAAAAAGTACCCTAATAATTATCCAGTTGCACCACACCTTCAGGGAGTCATCAGGTCGATTACCCCTTTTAAATATTTTTACACTCCATATTATTTTTATTTCTTGGTAGACCAAATTTAACTTTTATTAAACTTTCTTAAAATAATACATATTAATTAATGAGATTTTTACCAATTAGTCTCGATATATTTCTATCATGTTTCAAGTTATTATGATGAATAATTTGTTTAAGAGATACAAATAAATCTTATGGGTTTTAATTTACCACGCATTCTCCTGATTTTAACTTTAATATTAATGAGGCTTGAAGCAGCTGTGAAACACTAATAATTCACAATTTTATAAAATATTTCAGAATTAAATCGTTAATTTAATATAATATTGTATATTTTGAGATGTAGTAACCGAAACAAGACAATTTTTTATAAACATGCACACCATCTTTAATAAACAGCCTAGATATTATCTACAGTCTTATGATGTGCTCGATCTATTATTATAATACAGTACCAGTATTAGATAACAGTTAGATTACTAGTATCTATATCGTTTGGATATATTACCAAAGAACAGCGTTGATGCTTATTGTCATTTTTCGTTGTCGTTAAAAAATGTATATGAATATTATGTTAAATATTTGGTTAAAAAATGTTTAATTTATATCACCATAAGACTTTTATTTTGTACACTTCACTCAAAATTTGAGAATTGTTTATGGAAAAGGAGCAATTAGATAATGGTTGGGCGACGTTATACCCATCTCCTATGAAATAATAAGGACTCTTGAATTATAACCGCAGATTTTATTTTGTGTAAAAAATAATTAGAAGCAAATAATTTCATTAAATGTAATTATAATAGGTCTTTTAATACCAAACATGACTACTACGGCAAACTAAATTATTTATCTAATTAACAAAACATTCGTTTGGAAAATATAACCATTATTGTGATAGACCTAACAATATTATTTGGCAAAATTGAAACATAATTTAAGTATATTTTTTCATTACATTCTATTATATAAATTACATTATGTACGATAGAATTTCACGTGTATTTAATAAATCATATAATTTTTAAATTTTTATAATCTTTGTTTTTCCACTTACACATAACCAATTTTTCTTTTTAATGCTTTGTATACTAAGAACTTATCATCTTAATGAATACTTAAAACTAACTGTCGAAATCTATTCAATTGAGTTACATATGTGGATGAAAAATATACACTTACTAACTACAACTTATAAATACGACAATAAATTAAAAAATAAATCCGTCAAACTGGTTTATTATCAGTCAAACAAAAATCGTAGTGTAACAATAAGCTTGCTGTCATCATTATATTTCACTCTGTCATTTAGCTGAAAGGTGTTAGTATAGTTTTTATTCTATCGAATAAGCTAAGAAAATAATAATTTAAATGTAGTTAGAAAATACTAGAAAATTACTTTTTAACTTTGTAATTAATGATTTAATTCAATTATTCATTAGCCAAGTGATTAGCTTTCGATTAACTTATATTTAATGATAGCATTAAGAATAGCAGACGTGTTAAACGAGAGACGTGCTCTTATAGTATACTATCATAGTAACTGCCATAGTAAGTATTATTGAATTAACTTGACTTTTTCATTTTAATAAAACGTAAAACTGAACTGCTGTTGATTGAGATATTTATATTAAATAAAATAAATATTATGTATTTATAAAATAAAATATTATAATATTTCTCAATGTAATATATAGTTAAAAATATTATAATATCTAAATTCATAATAACACATTATGTTAAGCTTTACAGTGACCATCATAAAATGATACTACGTAGTTCATATAAAATCAACCAAACAAAAAAAAAACTGTTTTTACAGTTAATATTAGTTAAATTAACATAATGGCGTCATCTGATAATTTAACGCAAATTCTCATAGAAGAGAGCTCTAATTTATTGTTTATTAAAAATATAATAATCAATAAAAAAATCCTTTGTTTTTGATTACTAGTTTTTCATGTTTTCGAAAAAGTGCTTTTTAAATTACAGTGATCACCGACCATTGAGTCGGTTTGTATATCCAATAACTTGTTTTATTTTTTTTTAAATTGTTAAATAAAAATGAAATATATTATAAAAACTATGTATTATTTGTTCTATAATATAAATTAAACTACTGTCAAAAAGAAATTTTTTAAATACTTAATTTTTTCACCTCTTTAACTACCCATAAGCACTTATAAGAATATGTTTTGTATGAGAATACAATATGATAAATTTTAAATGTGTTTTACAATGTTAATTAAATGGTATAATCTTTTATAATATTCAATAATAATAATAAATATATTATCATTAGTATTCTGTATTTAGTATATTTGACATAGTTACATGACTATAAGTTATTTTTCAGTAAAACCATTTTAATTAAATAATTTAAAATGTTGCATTTAATATAAGTATAATACCTTTCGGTAAAATATAATAAAAATAAATAAAAAATAGGTTTAAATATTGAATACCAGTCTATTATAAATAATAAAACGTTTGCAGCTATTACATTTTTTTAATTAATAGATGCATTCAAATGTATAGTTCTAAGTGAGTGTAAAGTCCAAAATAATTTTTTTGTAAACATTCAAACAAATAATTGTATTATTTCTAGTATTTAATAGTTTAAAATGATGAAATCTTCTATATCCTTCATTAATGATCTTATAAATTATTAAAAATGCAAAATAAGTTTTTCACATTAATTTTTTAATTATAATCAATTTGTACACATTATCGCACTATTTTTCAACATTTCGTTACATATTTTTATTATTAGATTGGGAACTTTAATAGAATTTTTCTTTTATAACATTACTATAACATATTCAAAATATTTTTATAATTTTATCTTTTAAAATAAAATTTTAAATCACTATAATGATATAATAAGCTAAAAATCTGCGGTCATAAAATCTCTCTAAAAGTAGTTACCAGCTATGGCCTTTAAAATTAATTTAAATTAATATACCAGAATAATTTGTTGCATATTAACACCTATCTATGTGTATAATCATAGAAGCTACATTGAATTTAGAAATATTAGTTTTTTTTTCCAGTTCAATCAAGTTTTTTCACTTTGTATTTTAATTATTTTTTTGTAAAGTTTTGCTAATAATGAACTATGAAGTTCTAAAAATGTCTAACAACTTGAAGATAACGATTAATATACTACAGCGAAAACTCGGTGTACAGTTTATTTACTTTTCATTAAACAATATTAATATATTTTGTTTAGGTAATTGTTTTAGTATATATAATATTTTTTATTAATATAAAATATTCTATATTAAAATAAATGAAATGTTTTTTATTCATTTAGAAATCGGCTGTGTGCCGGCGTTGATGGACAACAGTGACGACGAAACTTGCTCCACAAATAGCACAGTCGAGGCTTATGAAGAAGATGGAGCAGATGGCTGTTGTAACAGGAATCCGGACATTTTGGATTTACTCGATCCCCGTCGTCTGTCTGATCTATTGGACCCGTCCCATTTAGTGGCCGTTTTGGACGGCTGCCTCAAAACGGACTACGTTCGAGGCTGTGTAGTAGAAACTTGGGACACTGGACTCAGTGAACACTTAGAAGCTATCGCACATCTCGTATTATACCAGACTTCTGAACACACTGTAAGTCAAATGGTGTGCGATCAACTCACTGAACTATCTGCAGCTTTGAGGCCTACCGATAAGAAGCATCCAGCCTGTGTGGACGCAGGCCGCGTATATGGTACTCTGAAGTCAGCAGCTCGTTCCCTTTTGTCAACTCATGTCGACCTGTGCTGCCGGCAGAATATGTGTCGTGCTGTGGGTCTGGCTGTGGTAGCACTTCGTTCAAGCACTAGGCCAGTGTTTTCTGTAGAAAACTTTTTAGTGGAAATTAATAGCGCCGCTAACTTTGCCAACCTTTACTGCACTTCTTACGCTAAACGTATTTGCGCAGTACTCAAAGAAATTTACGACGTAGTTATGGCAGGCGATTATCATCCTACCAATGTAGTGGTACAAATGGCTGTTATGGAAAAAAGTATCAAGGCAGCGTTGGAAACGCTTGCAGATAATCGTGCGACATCTGCTCAAAAGATAACTGTGCAAAAATCTCTTCTTGACGAACTCGACAACATCTGTACCACGATACGCATGAAAAACTATGGTTCTTTAGACTCGCCAATCACTCAGATGGAACTGATGGATCATCCTCCTGTCCGTTCCGTTTACTTCACCATGAGCCCCTGGAGATCACCGATTACCATGTACCATCAAAAGTCCGGGGCCAGTATCGACCAACTCATCAAAAACGGCATTCGACTGATTGAGATTCTAGTGACGGAAATATTCAAACCTTGTTTGAGCAAACGACATCGCCGCTGGAGTAAATAACGCTGACAGCAAAATTATTATTGTTTTGTACATAATTTTTATTGTTATTTTATAATTAACTATAAAGTATATGTTATTATACTTGATACATTTTTACTCAATAACGTTCTCTTTTCTATAACTGTACTATGGTGAAATGTTTTTTATATTTATCGTATAAGTCTACATTGTATTGTGACTTTATTATTTTTATTAAATATTTATTATAATTGCTTTCAATATTTTTAATTTTACTGAACACTAAAGAGCAGTGTTTCACAATATTGATAAAAAGATATCAAAATAATTATATATTAGTAGTATAACACCTGATATTAGCAATTATGACTTATTATAACTTCAAATATTTCGATTTTTTTTTTTTTTGTTAATTTATCATAAAAAAACAATTCCAATATGTGAGGATTATTTTATATTATTTTCTATAATACATTAAATAAATTTTATTTATTTATTTATTTTGAAACTACAAGGATAAGTAAAATGAAAACCTTCGGTTATATAGTAAAAAACTAATACATCTGTAACAAATAAAATAGTTCATGTTTGAAACCTTCCTTTACTGAATTATCAAGTGGGACTAAAGGATACTATTTATAGGCTTTGAATATATATTTTTTTTATGGTTTTAGCATAATTTTATTATTTAGAGAAGTGTAACAGCGAATATGCAGTGCCCTAGAATGAAATTTCACATTTTATTTTTTAATACATTTAAAAAAAAACACTATACTGATTCTAAAAATAGTAGAATTTAATAACAGCAAATTTAATTTACTAATAAATAATTACAATACACGTCATTTTGTTAGTTATATTTATAATTAACTCTCAGTAAAGTATTGTATCATAATAATAATAATATTAATAAAATATAATAATTAATATTCATAACAAAAATAACTGATATCGAGTATACAACAATTCATAATGAAAATTGATTTAATCGAATTATTATAAAAATATCTTAATTATATAATAATGCATACGTAAAAAAGTATTTTTGACTTATAAAATTCACTGACAACTTAAAAAATGTTTAACGAGATACTATACAAAATATAAAACAAACGAATTTAAAACACTAATAAGAATTTTACAGTCGAGGAAGGTACATTTAAGTAATCACAATATAAAACTGCTCAGAGCACTGGCTATATTCAGCAAATTAACAAATAAATGCAGACTTTAGCCATTCTCCTAAACTCAGCTTAATATTTCCGTTGAGCAATGGATCTTTCGATTCGAATAAACTGAATGCGATGCTAAGATGTAATATGGCAGACACGAAATCTCCAAACCTAAGAGTTCCGTCTTTACGCATGTATCTTAGGATCAAAACAGACAGAACTTCCGAGTTGATTTGGAAGCCAACTTCGAGGAGTGCATCTTTTAACCTCTCGGCTTTCAAGATACCAGTCTTGTCTTTCGAATGATTTTTAAAAACCGTTTGCCAGTACTTGAGGCTACACATCAAGTCTTTAAAATCGTTGAATTTCAGCCTTCCGCTGCCCGTACTCTATTAAGACAATGAAAAATAATTAAAATAAAGAATAGTTTTTAACTCATTGACCTTAGTTGGAAATTATTATCTCAAATTTTTCGTGGTCATGTAACCCTCCAAAAACTACAGTCACATATTTGCATATATTTAAACATCATTACACAAACGTGATGTTTAGTTGATTACATTTTAATATGTTAAATAAGTTGTAAATTTAAATACAACTTCTATAAAAAAAAACTTACATCTAGAGTAATTACTACTTGACGACAAACCTCCATACTAGCGCAACTTTTGATGTAATCTAAAAAAATCGAATCAAAAGTAAATAACTAGTCAAAGTGTAATATTAACATAATAATTGTTTTACCATTTGGTAGACATGCGTCTAATAACTCTTGAAGCTCAAACGCATTCACTGTTCTATGCTCATCAGCCAATTGTAGGAACACTGATTCATATTGAACGAATGTTTTACCATCCAAGTTCACGGGAGCCTATATAAAAAAAAATTATTAAACATATTTAATCACTAAACATAAATTAATACAATATACCTTCATTATTGCTGATTTCAATAGGGAAGGAATCGTGTCCAGTAGTCTAAAAATAGAAAATGTATAGGTATTGAATTATTTATTTTTTAATAAATAATTTATTTATTTAAAATATTCATGTTTGTCGTCTTTTCTTAAAAGCAATGGCTTGTGCCAAAGAAAACAGAAAGACAATTATATGGTCCATTACAGAGGAATCAAACACTTAATTAATCCATTAAAGCCGAACTTACTTTAGTTTTAGCGGTTTACTAGAGTAGACTCTCAAAGTAAACCCTGACTCTTGGCTAGGCTCAAACGTGGTAGGAATTATCAAATATCCTCCTTGATCCAAAAAGCATCTATAACTAACCTAAAAATAAATATTTTATTAGTTTATTAAAATTTATTTATTTATTATTTCTTCATACTTGTCGACTATTGGTATATTGTGAATTAATTAAAGATTTATTTTTTTTGAAAAATTCTTTGCCCGTAGAATCCATACAAGATTTTGGTAACGAATACGACGTGAAACCAATAACTTTAGGTTCCATAATACTATGCTGGTTTAGTGAGATAACGACTTCTTCCATTTCACTCAGAATCAAATGTAACTGAGGGTTTATATGAAATGTTTCTAAGGTATAAATATGGAATAGATTTATAAAAATATTTTATTTGATTTTTCAATAAAACTTTAAACCTGGATTGTTTCTACATCCTCCTGCGGTAACTCCCTTTTGCCATGTCCCTTGATGGAGTCGCATTTGCCAAGTTCTTTTGTGATGCAGCGAAGGTTCGTCTCGACTCGTATCACTGTCTAAGTGTACCATTTCCAAGTGGGTAAAAGTTTTCACAAATTCGTTATAATTCATCCTAAATTAGCAAACATTTCTAATTTGAACTTTTTAAGTGGATATGCAATTTAAACAAGAAATACCAAAATTCTCCATCTATTAAATGTAATGCATTTATTTTCTCTTTCTCTTTGTGTGGAACATCATCCCAATCTTCAGAATCCCTCGACCATGGTCCGATGTATTCTGACCCAGTTCCGCCGGGCTGACGCAGTTTAAATAGTTGTAATGGATCACTTTTGTAAGTTTCCAACTAAAATAAAGTTCATCGAATAACAAACATAGATTATCAATTAATAGTAAACTAAAAGTTATTTAAATTAATTTTTACCCTTTCTACAGCACAAAGTCTATAATTCGTTCCTACTTGAATTCCATTTGATAGTTTTTCTGGTATACTTTTGCTCGTCTATAAAACACACACACACACACAAAATAATTAGTAGTAATATAATTCAATACAATAAAGAAGTATTTAGCATTTGATAGAAGTTACTTAGATATAACTAGTTTTCTCTTGTATATTCTGTAAGATTACAAGTAAAATAATTTTATTTGAAATTTATCTAGACTATTATTAAAATATAAATTTTATTTAATACTCTCTATCGTAGTTTAAATTAAATGGTATTGAGCTATAAAAAATGAATAACACTTTAAGTTGAGGGTTGATGCATTATACAAATAATAGTTGAGCATCGTTTCCAGCAAAATTATTCAAATTGAGAAAACATTTTTCTAAATTATTTCATTAGTGCAAAAGTATTTTTTCATTTATTTTTTTTAATATATTTTTTATGTAAAATATGAATTTTAAGAAACTTATATTGATTTTCTTGTATATTATACTATTATTATAAAGCTTATTTATCATGTATAATGTTATAAAGAACTAAAACTTAAAAGAGTTAATTACGTTATTGGTTAAAGTAGTTGAATGTAAATTTATTCTTAATGTTTTCTTTTTTCCTTTTAGAATATGTCTAAAGGCTTACATTTTTTATTAAATTCTGGGTTCTTAACAAAAAAAAAAACGGATTATTGCACTTTTTGTATGACAATTTTTATATACTTAAAAGTGTTTTAAAATAAACATTTCAATAAAAAAACTGAAAATAAGTATATTAACTTATTGCCAGGACAGTAAAATATNGTGTTTTAAAATAAACATTTCAATAAAAAAACTGAAAATAAGTATATTAACTTATTGCCAGGACAGTAAAATATTTTGTTTAATTACATATAAGATTACAATTGCTAATGGTTTTAAATTAGTACACAGAACATGAATTAAATTTATAAAAAATTTTCATTAAAATACATTATAAATATATTAGTATATTTAATTTTTCCAAAAAACAATTAAACGTTAAGATACAACAATTATTTGATAGACAGAATCATTTTTTTAAGTGAAACTTAAGTAGCTTCTGAGAGTTTTATGATAAAAAAATATCTCATAGTCCGAAGAAATATACAATTAAACAAATGAAACCGACTTTAAAATAATTAAACACTGTTTGGAAAGAGAAACTAAGCTACCTGTAACAACTTCGTATATCCTATACATATTCGGATAAGCAAGTCTATTATTACGGACTGCCTACATGAATTTTTTCCCAACACAAATAAATAATTAACACGATATTGTTTAACTTCTGTAAATAATTCTTCTATGGTGGCTGATATAGTTAACACAGTTAACAAACAAACCACGTCTTAAATATGTTACCGAAAATTTAATTAATTGAATAACTTATTTATTTTAATAAATGTCACTATTTATTAAATAATTCATTTTAAATAATTAATAATGTTTGGCGACATTAAACATTTTTTATTATTAAATTATACTCCTTTCTAATTAAAATTGTATTTATTTTTTAATTTCTTTTGTGTTTCATTTTATGAAATAAATTTAAAGATCTTGTAAATTAATAATATATACCTGAGGAGTCGCCGGTTGTACGGTACAGGTGACAATTGAAGTCATTTCTAACATTTTGCCAATCATTCGGCCGCACGCTGTCTGGTCTTGACGAATATTAATGCTCTCAGTGATACCACCCGTTAGATCAGCCAGACCATCCAACAATGTTCCATACTTAAGAGCTTCGTAAGACCCATGTAATCTGAAAAACACAACAATATATTTCAACTATAAAATAAATTTCAGAGAATTTTCAAAAATTCATTAATCTGTTATTAAATCTTATTGTATAATAAAACTAAAAATAGGATTTACCTAAAAATATATTACTCCAAATTTCATGACCCTTTCTCACTTAATGCGACAATGTTTTATACTATTATAGAAAACTAATACTGAAAATTATTTTCAATATTCAATAAAGAGAGAAACTAATTTTATAATGAGACTAAACAACTTCAAACCAATAAAATGTGTTAGACATTCAGACCCAAGGTCAATGCCTCACAGTTACTAACTAGTTTATAACTTTTTCTTTCTATAAATTATGGAAAAGAATATTGATTTTATCTAGCTCACAATTTTGTACTTAAGAAAATTATATTCTTAAGTTTATACATTATAAACATTTAATTATCATATTTATTTAGCGTTTTTTGTAACACCTATTATAATCCCATAAGTATTGCAAGAAATTTCGTCGTAAAACACCATTCAATATTAATATAATATTGATAACACAGTTATTATTTTTACTAACAAATTTCAAACATGTTTTTTGAGATAATATTTATTAGGTTTACCAATCTTATCTTGTTAAGCATCTCATTATATTCACTGTAAAAACATCATGTATCTTGTTATATTCATTGTGCATGTCTAACGGTCACATAAATGAAATGACTATTATATAGTCAATAGACTTGGCTTAAAATGTTCGAATTGACTATTCAAAACACGACCAAAAAGACGCACTGGACATGCGTTTAATTTTAACCTAAGACTTCGATAGAAACGGTTACAATAAGTATACTTTCACATTTTCAAACGGATAAATTCCAAACGTATCATCTGTCTACCAGCAACAAACTACTACTATTCAATAGCATACCAAAAAACATTTAATAAAGAATAGCATCAATATATTAATCAATAAAGCACAACTGCCCTACGTTTTCGAAAGACAGGAGATTCGGTCAATAATTTTAAATTCAAGTTCATTGGCAAACAAGTTAAGTCTGTTAGAAAGTGATTGGCTATGCAATTATTAATGTTGTTAAAATACGAGGACTACATAGACATAAACTGGTCATAAACAGCACTGAAGCTATCAGACACTCATTTAAAATATGATAAACATATTATTGAGAATTGTAAAATAAAATACAGGTTTCAATAAAAAATTGAAAAAACTGTTTTCAATGTTTACTTCAGAGTAGAAAGTATTTTAAGATTTTTTCCTGGTATAAAAATTGAAAAATAAATTTGTAAATAGATACAAAAAGTTTTGTGTTTCATTAAAAAACTGTTATTCTAAAATATTGATTCGTTAAATTTATAAATTGTCCTGTATAGAATATTTAACACTTGATTTAAAATAATTAGTTAAATTTATTTAATTTATCATAAAATCAGAATATGTGAGTAAAAGTTGAATACAATTGGTAATAAATTTTAATCTTGTGCTAATTTTTTTTTAAGTTAAAAATGTTTCATCAAATTTCTAAGAAGAACCTCTAAACTCCTGAAAATAAACATATTTTAGAAAAATTTTATTTTATTATGATAGGTTCTTTATAAATATCTTAATATCATGTCTAAATTAAATACTAAATAGAAATATTTTAAATAAAGGTGTGAAATTGACTTGAAACCCTTTTCCATAGAACCAAATAATTAAAAATGTATAATATCCATTAACATATTTTACAATATATCAATTATGAATTAATAATCATAATTAAATTTGATGTTAAGTCTATTGTAAGTTTTACGAGTAGAATATATTCTACTCTATAGACTACATGTAAATGAAATGATAATTACAGTATAATATTTGAAATTACCAAAAAATAATAATCTTATTTAAAACATAACGAAGATCTATAAGAATTCAATTATTTAACTAAAAATTGTAATTGTAAGTGGGGTACTTATAATATTATTATGGATAGCTTGCCTATTCAAATAAACAAGGTTATTTTTTTAAGTATAATGACCCCATTATACTGGAATAATTTTGGCCTATTTTTTTATTGTACGCTATACTATTTTGGGGCGGAACCAATGCAACGAGGTTGAATTTGATGCTTCGAGCGTTTTTTTTATCGAATCTTATCTAGATTTACCCACCTAAGAATTCTTCATTTTAACAACATTTTCAGTTATTTATGAATAAATGTAATTGTCGTGTACTTATTCTCGCCATATATCTCCATATAAACAATAACTTTTAGCTGAAGTTTTCAACTATTTATAAGATAAGTGAAATATAAAAAATTGAATTTCAAATAACTGATATAATATTACTAGTGTGATCTTTTAGAACAAGTTGGAGAACAGAGCGATAGGCAATGTTATCCAAGGCTATAACTTCCACACGTCAATGACCGTCAATAAAAAAACAAACTTAACCTAACCAAAATATTATGCATAAATATCTGATTAGTATAATTAAATTCTTTAACAGCTGGTATTAAGTCAATCACTACAATAAGGTAACACCTATTGTTTACGAGGCCTTTAATACCGTTGTTCTTTAGAAAAACTTAATGTCATACTTTAGATACTTTTGGTCTCACACAAACAAGTGCTTACATTCAGTTTGTGATGACCATGTGAAAGTTAATACTAACCTTCTTTCCAATAAAATGACGGTCATGACTATATACACCTACAACATTTTATATTTACCAACTGAGGTCATAAACTATCAATAAAAATTAATCAATGATCGTTTGCAAAAATATGTTATTGCATATTGCTATGTAAATGTATACTTAGGCATGAAAAATAATTTTTTGATTTTATTTTAAATCGAAAATAAAACGATATTTTATAATTTTAATTTTTTTTTTTATTGATTTTATACATTGACTACTTGACTATTAGTGATGCAAACTTCTGGAAGTTGATTTTTACTTAAATCGATATTTTGTTGGTAACAGGTATTATACATGTAATAATTATATGCTTTATATGTACTTTTAAAACAAGATTTAATTAACTTACAATTGTTTTATTTTTAACTTAAATTACTCACTTTGCATATGCTTTTTCTAAAAGCCCTGGCCAAAATTGATCAGTATGTGAAGACTGCAAAAAAGCCAATCGGTTGTTAACGGTCGGTAGTCGGTCGTCGACCAGTACTTCCATCCATTCACCACACCACCATAGTCGAAACCGGAATACACCACAATATTCTTTATCGGTGGACAATGTTTGATCAGCAGGTACTACTCGGTAGAAAAGTCCTTTACAGAGGTATAAAACTCCTAGACAAGACACAAGCCACTTGTCCCCTGTAAGAATAAATTTTTAATTACAAACGGTGTTATTCAACAACTAAATTTAAAGCATTAAGTATTAATATATTCTCAATCAATATCTAAATATTGCAAAAAAATTGTAATGGTTAACCATATCATTAACCTAAATTAAAAAATACCCAAATAGTATTTACGTACATGTCAAACTTTTTGTATGTAACCGTACCTTTAGATATGAATTCAGGTATATTTATTTTTAAATAGTTAGTACAAAAAGTAAAAAATTAAAACTCTACTGTTTTTTCAACATTTATTCACACTTACTTGTTAGATATTTTCACGTTTCATTTGTGTAATTAGTTTATTTAAAAATAATTATAAATTTTAATTTTTCAGTAGGTAGAATAGATTCAACTAAAGCTCTTACACTATTTTTCCGTAAGTAAAATTGTTCAATACTCAATCATAACCATGGTATGTATGTTAATTATAATAACAGTTAATGCTGACAATGCACGTTAAATAACAATGCATCTAAGACTATCTAAGAGTATCTAACTAAGACAAGAACAAACGCAGAAGCCTAATTTGTTCCGGACTTGTGAGCATATAGTATAGAGACGACATCGATACACTTGACAACTCTCAGCTGACGTTTAGTGAGAGTTATATGTTTAAATAAAGAATAACTAATTTGTGGCTTGAATATTTTACCCTTCATAGAGGATATAACATAAGACAAATCATTCTTTAGGCATCTACACAATTGCTCGATTATCGACTGTAAATAATACTCGAAAATTAAGAGTGTAAAAAAAATCTTGGTCGTAATTAGTCTAAGAATAATCACAAAAAAAATTATTTACGCTCTGACCATTCACATTTTTATCTAAAACGTCTTCGTATCACTGTTCAAGGCCACGTGTTGCATGTCTTCGTGTCGTGCTTGCTTACACAAAATAATGTGTACTTAAGGTGGTGCGGCACAATTATTTATTCTTTGTCTTTGTACCCAAATCAAAAAGCGCACACGCTGATCTATACACGTACAACATTCATCACCATTCCGTTATGGCGAAACTTGTGCCGGATTGAAGAACAATAACACCACGAAGATTACTATGACAGACAGTTTAAAGAAATTTGATGATGAAAAAGTCAAAATAAGAGAAACCGTAAAGAAAACATTTTTTTTGTTATAAATATTACAGCACTCATTTAACAGAAAATAACTATGACTTCAATTCAAAATGATTGCTTGCTAAATTTGCAAAAAAAATGTATGCATAATAAATTGATATATACACTATACAATGTATAGTGTAAGTTATATATAATCATATATATATATATATATATATATATGTGCATCACATACACTGACGTTCTAACGTGTGAATATTGAAATAAAATATATTATTAANGATGCATATATATATATGCATCACATACACTGACGTTCTAACGTGTGAATATTGAAATAAAATATATTATTAAAATATAAAGATATTTTAATAAATGACAATTTATTAGACTATTGATATTTTAAATTTAACATGTAGTTTATTTTTATTTCTCGTTAAGTGTTACCTGAATATCAATATTTTAAACTTGTCTTTGGCCTATGATCGCAACATGTTAATCATAAAACTCAATTTGATTTTTTTTTTAACTATTGAAATAATCTTACGGGCTATTCAAAAATGCATTTTAATCAAATCAACTATAGAAACATTATTTAAAAATCGCCCTTGGAAAAACAGTTTTATTTATATTAAACATCAATTCATTTTATAGACTACACAGGCTATTCAACAAGGATAATTTTTGTTAAGACATTAACAGATTACAATTGGCAACAAAAATTATGAGTAAACAAGGTTGTAGCTTCACCATAGAATTAATATACAAATATTGAGTAATATATTACAATCAATCAATATTTATAAAAGAACGCAAATTCTTTTAAGTTGTTATTTGCACACAAACATAAATTATAAATATGATTTAGTATAGTAATAATAAACCAATAAGATAATATTCTTGATACTGCGAAGCAAATATGTACTACTTATGTCAACGAATGATTAAATCCTATTGAATTATGTGCGTTCTATTATTTTATTAATTACTCTGTATTTAAAACATATAGAAGTAAGAATTAAAATAGGTATGTTTAAGATCAATTAATGAAATAATGTGACAAGTATGTTTCATACACAATTGATATGAATTATTTCATCAAATACTTAGGAATTGCATTTTAAATTCTTGAAATATGCATTCATTATTTAAAGATCAATAAATTATCAAAAGGGAAAGTGTGAAATATCTCTTAAACGTAAATGTGAATTTCAAAGGAAATATATTTATTTTTTAATAATAATGTAGATGGTGTGATTAAAAATATAAATAAAAAAACTACATTTATTTATAAGTATAATATCCGTTTCTTCTAGCACGGCCTAAAATTAGGTACGGATACTCTCTCTGCGAAAATATTTTTCCATACCCTAAAAGACAATTTTTTCTTTTCAATCCAAGTGAAAGTTAAAGTGTAAATATATTTTAAAATAGATACAGTAATGATTTAATGTAAATAAAAGAAAAATTGTTTGGTATATTAATCAGCGGAAAATTAATTCTTAGGATTTCCAGCCTAGTTCTTTACTGAGACAAAACAACATTTCGCATGCAACAGTGATCTTTAATCTACTTCACACAAAATTAATTAAGATTAATTGGACTTACCCATTTTACCAGGAGTTATGTCGAATTGAGCCGTTGAATCACTCACAAAAACGGGCTTGTTGCAAATTTCCTAAAATACAAAACAATTATTAATACAGACATATTTAATTTCATATAATTATTTTCTTATTTAACAGTTTAGTTCTAAGTTAAGATATTTTCAATTAATTTTGTTTCGACCAAGTTGTCCCATAGATACTTTACAATAATAAACCATTTAAAAAAAATTTAAAAATTTAGTATTATAAAATAATAATGTGTCACGGTAATTGGATTTTTTTTTTTGGAAAATTTTGGAAATGGTTTTAGGGAGTTGAACATTGACAAAAATTGTATATCATGTAATATAAAAAGAATTTTAAATTGAGAAAATTAAATTTTACTCTTCCAAATTTATTTCCATAATTTAAATCAGCTGCGTAGAATTTATTTATGTGTATTTATTCAGAATAATTTTTAAATAATTATTGCATATTTTTTATACAATTATTGTGATATTTAACGAAGATAGGCATAATTAGTAAAATAAAGCTAACGAATGAATTCTAACCTGGCAATTTCACCGGCCTAAACTTCATACGATACACTCGCTAATATAACCTACTTATAATGGTCAGTGATTCTTCGAGTATAAACAAATTACACTTCTGTAGACATACACATTGTATTTGCAATAATATTAATAATATTTGTAGTATTTTTTTTGTAAGATATTCAAGTTTTTAACAATAGCGCAGGAATTATTTTTTATATGTGGGCACAAATTGAATGGCCAAAATCGGTCCCATTTGATTGTTACATAGCTAAAAAATCATATAAAGTTATTTTTTGGTCATTTTAGTATTCATAAAAAAAAGAATCCAGTAATTTATAAACTTTACCCTTGATAATGGGAATTATTTTTTATTGTATTATTACTTATTATTTATATACTAATATAAATATAAAAATATATGAATAAAAGACACATTTAATCCTTAGCAAAAACTTGATTTCAATTTTACATTGATCAATTTGGTTGGCTACAATTGATAATATAACAATAAACATTACACTATAATCACAAAATTTGAAATCGCCAATAAATTATTATTTTTTTAATCAATTTATTAAAGGAAATTTTCATTTAACCAATTTAACTAATTCAATTCAATGTATGATCTCTAACAATAAACAATTTTTTTTAGCCGTTATTTTTTTGTGGAATTGAATTAAGAAGGAACGAAATGATAATTTTGCCCTTTTGTATGCTAACGTAGAGGGGAGCTGTCCTGGATTGGTGTTTTATGAGATGAAAAATTTATATTAAGTAAACCTTTACTATGTACTACTAACACTTGCTTTTGACGTTTTAATGCTATAAACATATTTGAAAACAACATTAAAAACAAAAAACCAGTACAATCATTTTTATGTTTTGATTCTAAATAGATATAATTTTTTTTTCGTAGATAGAAATTCCTATTTTGTTTATCTTATCTTGATAAACTAATATTCAGGTGATAGAAACAAGTATACGTATTGTCTTTTTGTACAGTATATTTGATATATTATTAAGAATGTTTTCGTTTTGAAATAACGTACATTCTCGTATATTCGTACAAAATTATTTTTTGAGTTGCAATTAAATTGTACTACTTGCCTAAAGGTGTATAAGGAGGTACTTGTTAATAAGAGTCATGTATAATAGACATCTTTACGAGGTACCTAAAAAGTAATTAACATTGAGTGCACAATAACAAAACAATAATGGAATGATGGTAGATGTTAAGTACGATGCTAGACAATGATTTGTGAGTTTAATTTACCTGAAGCAACTCATTACTGATAATATTAGGTATATGTTTTATTATTAGAAGATTACAAAATTATACAGTTAATATTAATATAGTTAGAAAATGTTGGTTTAAAAATTCCACAACATTTTACAAAAATAATTATACTCAATTTAATTATTAATTCTTTAAAAAAAATATTAGAATAGTATTTATGTAATATTATTTAATGATATTAGGGTCTTTGTCTTCTCTGTAACGTTGCCCTCGCGTAGGTGATGAGAAATCATCCCACTGATTATTTTTATTATCACCCACCATTTTTACCAAACAAAATCATTAACTTGCTTATTTGATACGAAATTAAATTTATTACTAAGAAAATGGACAAACTATAGATTAAAGATAAATTGGTAAATGTAATAAATTTTATGTATCGGTTAACGTACTTTAGGTCTCTTCCAAACAAATTGAAATGGTGGTTTTTGATGGTAGAACACTGATGATTGGGTAGCAGGAAAGTCAGGATCTTCCCAAAGTTCACCACGTTTTTGACACATCCTCCGAATTCTATCATAATCACCCATTTTAAATGTCCTGAAATAAAAATTAATTAATATTTTAAACAACTATCTCACAAAGGAAATATTAATTTTAAATAAACTTTATATCATTAAAATTGTACACGGTCATTAATATTATTAAAAATAACTGGTGTTGAAAAAAAAATACTTAATACAGGATCAATATATTATAAATCAATAAAACTACATAAATATTCTGTTTCTATTAATATACTTTAATTAATTAATTTTTATTATCCATAAACAGTTGGTTGTCTCATAAAACTTCGACGAAGTGTATATATAGTAAATGACATTTAATTTTAGGAAAATCGTATCAAGCAAGACTTTAACGACCGACTCCTATTTAATTTTTTCATTAATAACGTTTAATGTATGTGTGCATACATATACTGTTCACATCAATCTATATAAAGTAAAATGAACAAAAATTATGTGCTTAAGTTTATTATTTGCTTTTTTAATGCTAATTCAAACCAGGCGTTGTTAAATGTACAACAATTAAAGAATTGTAAGATAACAATTACACAATAAATGTGCGAACTAAATTTTTATAGAAATGCATTTAATTAGGTTATAGGTACAAGACTTCCGGGTTGGGGTTCTCGTAAGTACAGTGTAACGCATACTATTCGTAAATTCATCATATGGAATGCGGATTATCTCAATATTCACTCCCTTTGCGCCCTAGGCGGTAACCCGAGTAAAAGTTAGTTTTTTGCAGGGAAAGTAGTTAGCGATTTGTCTTAGTCTAATTAATTACATTTTTTTAACATCAACATCAATTCACAAAGAGACTCGTAAAGTTTTTACTATTGTTGTATATGATGCTAGCAAACGTAAGCGGCCGCCCGGCCTGACATCATCGACCGGAGGAGACTAAGGTCAACGTATCGTCCTCCTCCCACGACCCAACATCATCATTTACAGAGATTTTCTCTAATAGATCTTCATTCCATTTTCATAACCCCGTTAGACAATTGTTACGTGTTAAATATATTTTNCCACGACCCAACATCATCATTTACAGAGATTTTCTCTAATAGATCTTCATTCCATTTTCATAACCCCGTTAGACAATTGTTACGTGTTAAATATATTTTGAAAAAACATTAAATCATCAAAATGATCGTATTAACTGTACAATAATTCGACTTGACTGTGATATACTCGAATACCATGTCGTTTTTCTGTTGTAGAATATTTATTTGCATATACGTGACCAGTTGTTTCGAAGTCATTTTCGTGGTTTATCTTAGAGTAATATAATTTTTAAATCGATTTATTGAAATTAGTAAAATGTAGGTTTCCTAATAGTTTGAGTATTGTAGCAGAACTTTTTGAAATAAATGTATCGTGTTCTTTGAACTAGTACTTTTGCCATATTTTGAAACATCCTTAAAAAATTTGTTTGAAACCACAAATTTTTTTTTCTTAATTTCATTGATTTTTATTATAATAAAAATCTAAATTTGTGAAATAAGTTTTCACTATTAATTCAAATTCAAGAAAAATACAAATTTTTCGTGTATAACGAGGAAATAGTTTGTATTTTTTAGCTGTAAAACAATTACTAAAAATTAAATAGTAAATCACCCAAACATTTTTTCAAGTTATTTTTTAACGGGAAAAAGTTTAAATATTTATAATACTCAAAAATCATAAATACAATCACATATACATTGTATATGTATTTGTAATCAATCAATATGTATGCTGCAAATATAATTAAACTATCTTAAATTTTAAAGNTTTAAAAAACATTAAATCATCAAAATTATCGAATTAATTGTACAATAATTCGACTTGACTGTGATATACTTGAATACCATGTCGTTATTCTGTTATAGAATATTTATTTGCATATACGTGACCAGTTGTTTCAAAGTCATTTTCGTGGTTTATCTTAGAGTAATATAATTTTAAAATCGATTTATTGAAATTAGAAAAATGTAGGTTTCCTAATAGTTTGAGTATTGTAATAGAACTTATTGAAATAAATGTATCGTGTTCTTTGAACTAGTACTTTTGCCATATTTTGAAACATCCTTCAAAAATTTGTTTGAAACCACAAATTTTTTTTTTTTAATTTCATTGATTTTTATTATAATAAAAATCTAAATTTATGAAATAAGTTTTCACTATTAATTCAAATTCAACAAAAATACAAATTTTTCATGTATAACGAGGAAATAGTTTGTGTTTTTTAGCTTTAAAACAATTACTAAAAATTAAATAGTAAATCGCCCAAACATTTTTTCAAGTTATTTTTTAACGGGAAAAAGTTTAAATATTTATAATACTCAAAAATCATAAATACAATCACATATACATTGTATATGTATTTGTAATCAATCAATATGTATGCTGCAAATATAATTAAACTATCTTAAATTTTAAAGCTTCTTTTAAAGTGACTAAATATTTTCTACTACGATAGATATTCGTGTGGTCAATTATTTTTCCAAAAACTAAGTGTTAGGCAAAATATTAAACCATAATGACATTTAACATAAATATCGGATTTAAAAAATGTAAAGTTGAAAAAGTTGTGGCAGGTGATTGCTCCCGCCCTAAAAATACAACACTGAATTACATCAAGAATAATTCTAATTTATTTATTTAATAATAGTTTAATTGTCATAGTATTACTTAATAAAAAATGCAGATGAAATTTCATTTGATATTATATAAATTTTTTATATTTATTCTATAGAACATAACTGTATTATATTCTATCGATGTACCAAGAACTCGCAGAAGATGATCTATACAATATAACACTTATAGCCGTTCTATGTACTAGTTTTGAAATAATCATTTGTGTTGAATAATTTTGTGGTCAATAGTGACGATACGATAACTATCCATATAAACACAAATAAATGTAATTCGGGTTCAATGGCCCGTGGCATTTCAACAGAACAGTACCTGTATGTGGTTTGGATGGGAGTCCACATGATGTCACTGCGATGATGTGTCGACGCGAATGTAGCCAATCACGTTTTTTGCGTGTGTCCGTGAAATATTACTTTACTATTAACATACCTACACAACTAACACTACTGACTTGTCCCTGGACGTGAAATGAATATATTAATATAGAATTTAAAATTTTCAGCCAAATTTTGTTTTCGATTGGCTTTATAACGGACCTTTTTTTACTATTGTAATAGTCGAGGTTTTTTCGAGTAGACACTAAAATTATAAGTATTAAACATGTGGATCATTTTGCTATTCAATGCGAAATTTGCATTTATAATTAAATGTACCTGTAAGTGCAATTTACATTCAAAAGAGTTTTCAACGTGTTATCAAGAATTTAGGTTTATAAATACATTATAATCATTAGGGAATGTTAACTTTATACGAATAATTAACATTAAACACACATTCAGCTTAAAGTAGTGTTAAAGTTAAGGTTAAATTTCTTTATAAAATCAATAGAGGAATTCGATGATAGTTAATTTTAAAATAAACATTTCCACTTGTATTACATTACGTATTTTGAATAATATTAGTTTTAAAGAGAATATAAATACAAATAGTTATTCAAATCAAAACGTTAAAAAATACTTAATTATAAAAAGAAACAATATTATACTTGTAACGTGTTAAATATAATTTTTTATCGAAAATCAAATAAATTAACATACTTTCTGTACTACTTTAGAAGAATATTTAAAGGGGAAATATCAAAATTTAGGCTATAATCGTTTTTTATAGAAAATGAAATCTAAATAGGGTAATTAAAAAAAATGGGTTATAATAATAAAGTTTGACTTTCAGACTGCCTTCTTTCAAAGGTTTCTAAATACGATAAGTTAACACGTAGATTATTCTAGTGGTGGCAAAAAATATTTTAAATGCTTTATATACTTTTATAACGTAAAAAAAATGTATAATTAATCATTCATTTATATTCCTTGAAATTATCAACGATTATAAATAATTAATTAAAATACAGCTACTATTTTTCACAACTAATATGATTTTTTACTTTTATTCCAATTAATATGTACTAAAAACCAAATTTAAAGATTGTTCGTTAATATTTGTTGTTTAATGACCTTGAAATTAAATGACATGTACAACTAACAATTGAAAATTATTTAAGTTAAAAATATTTTTTTCATGAGACGTTAGTGTTAATTTTTTAAAAATTAATTTTGATTTATTTAACTAAATATGTATAAGTATTATACAATTATTTTCTTAAATAAAAACAAATAATTTACTGATCATGATTTAATACTTCAATATTAGTACATCAAGTACCATGTATCATTGGATGATACTAAGTGCCATCAATAATGTTACTTCATTAAGAACTTTCATATTGTAAATATGAATTATTAAAATTATTATCTATAAATTATAATTCAAATACAGAGAAACATAGTATTTTTATATCACATAGCAATCTATAAACATAAAAAGTAGTATTCTGTACTACTGTAGCTACCAAACACAGGGAAATTATAAATACTGTAAAAAGAAAACGACCAAGTATTGATCACTCATAATTAACTATACAAAAATGGTTTGCATTATAATAAATGTTTATACCGTCTTAATATTTGTTTGCGATTATTTGAATTTATTACTTATTTAATGATAAACATGATAATATTGATTAATTTTCAATAAATCGCTAATTTTTTACCAATTCTGGCCAATTGTTTAGAATGAAGTTTAATTATATTTGGAGAATATATTGTTTTTTAAGAATTTTAACATTTCTTTTATTAAGAAATAAACTTAAAATATATAAATAATTAGATGTTTTGTACCCTATAGTTATAACATACAGCAGTTTTAAATGCATTGATAGTTTTAAAACATTTGAAACCTGATAAAGTATAATTGATAATTAGAAAATAATTAGCGCTTACGATTTTCTAGTTAAACTACTGCCGAGTTATAATCCCAATTGAGAAAATCATTCGCTGATGTGTTTTGTATCACTTAATCGGCTCATTAAAATTTTACTACTTAAGTAAAACCTCACACGCACTTGGGTCGGTTGACGACGACTCATGACCGCGCCGCAGGACGCACACCTGTCGACTAACTGGTATCCAATGATAACTAAAAGCATGCGCTAGTACAGTTCTTCTCAGTTATGCTTCATGTACGACAGCGACAAGAAATACATCGTTGATTTTCCTAGTTCATTTAGTGATTTCAATGCACGTGTCTTTATTATTTAGTATTAGATAATGAAATTATTTAACCAAATTCACATTGTACTATTATTGTTTCTCATACTTATTTTTTACTCTTTAAATATTGCCATCAACACAATTTTGCAGTAGAGATAAGAAATATTTTTCTTTTTTTATAGAAGTCATATTGTCGAAACAGATCCGTACTAGTTTACTATAAACTGTGAAAATCTCAATTCAATCTCTAAAAGCTTAAAAAGTATTTTTATTCTAATATTTAAAAAAATATATAAATTCTTGATGATTGAGAATATATTTAATATGATATATCTAACCCTATTCTGCATACATTTTTACTTTTGTTAAAAATGTTTTACTTTAAGTATAATTAACAAATTAAGTAAAAAATTATAATAAAGATAATGACTATGGTAGTTTTTTTGTGGTGTTAAAAACTGCTATTCATACTAATATGAGTTTTTGATTTATCGTTGTAGCTTTTTTACTATTAATCATATTAAACTATTAAACTCATTCTATAAGATAATTTTTTTAAATTATTTAAAAATATAAATTATTTACTTTTTTGTTTCATTTATCTACACATTAAGCCAAAATTAAACATTTAATTTTAATTTTCAATCACTTCAATAAATATTTAAAGTTATTTATAGATTTATTTTATAAATATTTTTTACGTTTCAAAAAAATGCATGATGAGCTACGGTTTCACATTTCAGTATTAATGGTAATGAAAAAATAATGTTTTACCATGATCGATAAACTTGATTAAAATTAAGAAGAGACTCTCTATTTTCTCAACACTTAATAACTTATTGTAATTCTGTAGTTACTTATTTGATATTAGCTATTATTAAGTTTTTTTATACTACATTAAAATTGATTTTTATTAGAACCAAGTAATACTATTAACACGAAACAGCCTTTAGAATACTTATTGAAGCTATGACTCCTCCCATTTATTTTGTCATTAATTGAATACTTATTTTTAATATTTTAAAGATAAAAAATAGAAAACAAGTTTGACAAAGGAGAACACGAGATAGGTGAAATGAGGAAATCAGTGACAATAAGCGAGGAAATGATAGGAGAGGTGATCAATTTTAAGTATTTAGAATCAGCTGGACAAAGAACGGTGATATTGACGAAAATGTAAGTGGTGATTGAAGTGGAGAAAACGGTCTGATGTGTTTTGCGATAAAAGAATTCTAATGAGGCTGAAAGGTAAGTAAGTTCTATAAAACTGTAGCGAGACAAGCTATAGTGTATGGTTCAGAGTGTCGGGCGGTTGACAAGAAAGTAGAGTTGAGAATGAGTGTAGCAGAGATTAAAATATGTAAATGGATGAGTGGAGTGATTAGAGAATATAAGATAAGGATCAAACATATAAGAGGGAGTATAGATGTAGCGTCAATCGTAGATAAGGTGAAAGAAAATAGATTTAGATGGTTTGGGCATGTTATGAGGAGAAGGAATCTGAAGCTGTAAGAACAGTCATGAAAATTAGTGTTGAAGTAAGAAGAGGTAGAAAAATACCGAAAAATAGATGAAGGGATATTATTGAATACGATTGGTGATGTATACGTAGATGACATGGGAGGTTGTGTCAAGTGGAATTTTAGGGAAAGGGTGGCCGACCTCAAGTAGTTGGGATTAAGGCGAGGAAGAAGAAGAAGAACTATATTTTTAAATGTTAATAAATGATATTCACTGAACAAATCTTAATTGAAAAACAGCTAAGTACCTTTAATGAAACCATACAAATAGATTTGCATGAAATAATCTTCTATTAAAGCCAAACACATAATATGATCAGAAACGTATTTGAAAATACTCTCCAACTAAAGAAAAACATATATAAGGGAAGTTAATCTCAAACAGTTGGGATTAAGATAAGGAATAAGAAAAATAATAAAAATATGATTTTTTATTATTTTTTTTGCTTTGATCCAAAAAACAATATATTTTACCATGAAGATAACATTATTGTTACTTTAACTTTTTTACGAATTTTTTTTTTGTATTAAGTAAATTTGATCAGTTTAAATTGACATTATATCTTATTATATGAAATGTCATTGTAGAAGGCAACAAGAAACTATTGCACTTAAAAATTTCACCAGGATATATCAACCCTCCAATTAATGTTAACCAACCTAACGGTTGTAAAAAAAATTATACGTCATGACTACATTACAATTTATAGTTTTAATTTGTATATATTATATTAAAGTGATCTTTAGCTATAAAAGTAAAAAAATCAGTTGCAAGCTCAACATTTTATTTAATTAAAAATTTAAGGAAATACAAGAGAAAAACTAAAAACCATGTTATTTTCTCATAAAAATAAGCGAAATCAGTTTTTCTTAATTTTAGAAAAAACTATTAAATTTACAAAAAAATAATTAATTACCTTTTTTTGTTCATATTATGTTCTATAATAGCTCTTTATGTTTTTATAGTAAATTTAAAATAATGGAGTATACATCCAAAATAAGAAAATCTACACTATCTGTATAAAATTAAAATAACTCTGAGGCACACGGTGACGTTGATATAATGAGATAAATTTTTACTAAGATTTCTTTTTTAATAAGCCTAATAAAATTTTGAGTCTGTGACATAAAATGTATAAAGTTGAAAAATAAGGACTATCCCAATACATATTGAAACTACTGTAGTTTTTAATTCCTTAGATCCAAAATTAAAAACATTACCTCACTTATGCATATAGATTATGCAATTATTTAAAATATATTAATTGTAACATTCAACTAGCTTATAAAATAAATAATGATCTAATTAAGAAAATTAGTTCGATAACAACTTTTTGCCCATTATTCGGAAGTTATTATCATTTAAAGGGATGAATTTGAATACAATTTTTTAAACATTTTAGTATAGATACAAATTTGGAAAAATTTAAAAGGAATCATCTTGTATATAACTAAGAGTTTTATTTTCAATTGCATAATAGGGTCTGTTCTACTTTCTTGTCAACTGCCCAACACTCTGAACCATACATCATAGCTGGTCTCATTACAGTCTTATAAAATTTACCTTTCAGCCTCATTGGAATTATTTTATCCTACGATTTTTAACCTGGTACAAATTCCATCATACATATCTTCTATTATATTAATGTACTTTTTCGGGACTCCTTTTCTTATTAACGCCCACTTTAAAACCTCGCGTTTTCTTAATAAATAACTAATTTATGAAAAATTGTTAAGAACACAATTTGTAAAAATTGTTATTTTAAACACTTTTAGCTTCGATGCGAAGCGGAGAAGGTATTAATTTTACTATGATGTGTTTTTTTTTTTTTTTTTTGTCTGTTGCCACTTTTTCTCAGCTCTCACTGGACCGATTTCTTTCAAAAATACGTCAAAAGATCACAAATCGTATCTAGTTGAAGACATTACCCTTAAAAATTGAAAAAAATTCCCTCGTTCCCCGCAAATGGGGGAAATATCCAAAAAAATTACAAATTTAAAAATCGCTAATTTTCGAAATTTTTTCACTTTTTTTTCTTAAAACTTCCATAACTTTTTGAAAAATCAACAAATCAACATAATTTTTTTTTATACTAAAACCTTAGATATTTACCTTTCATTTGATATCATTTTTTTGAAAATCTATCACTTAACCTGCTCATTGGGGGGGATTTAAAATGGCAACTTTTTTACAAAAATTAATTTTTTCAACTTAATTTTTGAAAATGTTCCGGAAAGACTGCGTCCTTTAAACATATATCAAATTAAAGCTTATTTTATGTACTACAAAATGAAAAAAAAAAATTTGTCCCGACACTTTTTTTTCTACATTTAAACGGCTGCCGTAGTTAAAAAAACACTATTTATTTGTTACAATTTTCGATTTTCGATTTTAAATTTTCAATTTAAAAGTGTTATAACTTTTCGAAAGATGTAACTATCAGCACATCTTTCATTTGACATACTTTTTATTAAAATTGGACAATTTCCCCATATATAGGCGGCGTTCAAAACTTTAAATATTGTAAAAAACATAGATCTTTTTCAACTGAACTTTTGAAAATGTTCCGGAAATACTGCGTCCTTTAAACATATATCAAATCAAAGGTTATGTTATATACTATCAAATGAAAAAAAAAAATTTGTCCCGACATCTTATCTTCTATGTGCAAATGGCTGTCGAAAATTCAAAAAAAAATGTAATGTTTGCGATAAAAATTACATTTTATCGGGATGTTTTTTGTACTTAAAACTGCCATAACTTTTTCAAAAATGAACAAATAAAAATAATATTTTTTTATATTGAAACCTTAGGTAATTTCCTTTCGTTTGATATCATTTTTTTTTGAAAATCTACACTTATTCTGCTCACAGGGGGGATTTAAAATAGCAACTTTTTTACAAAAACTAACTTTTTCAACTTAATTTTTGAAAATGTTCCGGAAATACTGCGTCCTTTAAACATATATCAAATTAAAGCTTATTTTATGTACTATAAAATGAAAAAAAAAAATTTGTCCCGACAACCTATCTTCTATGCGCAAATGGCTACAGTATTCAAAAATATGCTATTTTTCTATTAAAATTCTAGGTTTTGTATTTTATTTTATTTTAAAATATCTTATTAGGAGAATATATTGACTTTCATGAATATTATATAATTTAATTGACATAGAATAAAGTTCATAAGACATAAGAAATTAAACTTATTAAATTTTTTTTACTTTTTTATTTTCATACTAAATTTAATAATTATAATTAGTATTTATTCAAATATCATATTTTAAAATCAAAGAACTACTAATTAGTATATAATCAAAGAAATAAGAGTTGATGTTGCTTTTGGAATAATCCACCAATTTCTCTAAATGAAAACACTATCTACAGATTTGCATCGAAGCGTTTCTTATGATAGTGATTTTAATCACTGTCAAATATCATCTATACTTGTCCCATCTATGCCTTGTCTACACTGTGCCTCGACCCCACTGTGCTACCGTTTTTGTTTATATAGTTTTTTGTAAATCCATTATTTAAACGCTATACTAACAATACAATGAAAATCGTAGTAACCCAAAATTATTGAGGTTGTTTACATTAGGAATTTGTAACACGGCTTAATATTTTATTCGCCTAAAACTTTGCGTATTTAATTTTCAATGCATTCGAAGTAATATAGATTGTATAATTATTTAATTTTACAACATAAATTGCATGAATTAATCATAATGTATACAAAGTAAAAATAAATGTTTTAAGATCAATAAATTCTACTAAAGATTTTAATAGAAGGTTATTAAATTAACTTTTTGTAAATATTTACATTTTAGTCATTACTCCTTCAATATAAAATATATGCTACACAAAATACATTGTTACTGTAGAGTGGTGCTTAATATTTATTAAAGAGTAAATAAATTGACTATGTTGATTATAATTAAGTTGGGAGTAATATTCTTATAAAATAACAAAAATATAATGCTAATAGCCACTCAAAAAGTAATAAATTCTTCTTACATTAAAAAAAAATTGGTGAAATATGTTAAAAATATATTCTAAATTGATTTTTGCTTTTATTTTTAAAGATTTAAATTATTATTTTCCAAAACAAAAAACATCTATTTATATATACAGAGTGGTCTAAATTTGATAAGACACTCATAGATTATTGTGAATTTTTGTAAATTTTTATATTTTTACATTGGATGAAACTTAACCGACATACCATTATTAAATTTTTTACGTTTGTTGAATAAATATTTTTTTTGAGATAGTATATTTTATTGAGAAATCGATACCAATATTTCTGATATCTTCCTATGGCCTGGCCAAAACAAGATTCAAAAATATCTATGTAAAAAATTGATCAAGGCGTAATTGTGGTGGCTCAATATGTCCCGGCGCTAGCGCCTTGAAAGGACGCAGCACAATAATCACCAAGACAAAAATTAAACTCTTAAAATATATTCGTAAGTTTCTTTCCGCTGTCCGCCGGCATGATGTTCGTTAGAACAAAGACATTAAGCTCAAAGACTAGCTACCCTGTAAGTATAGAGTTGCAATGCACTTAGTCCAATAAATTTACTAATAGATTAATTTAATTCTCAGTATTAACTGTGAAAATTGTGACCTTTAGCTCTGTCCGCCGGCACGATTTTCGTTAGAACAAAGACATTAGGCTCAGAGACTAGCTACCCAATTAAAAAAACCCCCAAAAGATTTTTACTATTAAATGAAAATTTAAAGTTGGGTTAGATTTGTTGTTAAAATAAAATAATTATAAAATAGATTTAATTTTTTTTAAATATTATTTGATATTTATTTCCACAATAAGAAAAATAAAACATTATTATTTAGTGAATAAATAAATTAAATTAAAATATTGACCAAAAGAAAATTCATTTTAAAATTTCTAAGTGGCATTTAGTTTTAATGAAATATATTCTAAGTCCAAATTAATTAAAAAAACAACTAAGTCCCGGTGAGTGAAATTTTGGGTAGAATGTCGTAGATTTTGTGTATTTTAAAAACGCCGAAAGAAGTGGTTTAGACGCAGAAAAATGGCTTTTTATAGTCCGAAGGGGGTAGCCTAGCGATCCCTACCGTGATCCTGGAAGCTGAGGCTTTCTATTCTAATTGGTTAATTATAATAAGGGCCCTGCGTATAGGCGTTACTTAATAATCTCAACAATAAGTAGATTTTATCCCATAATTAACTGGTTAATTTGTATTTTAAATAAGAGAACCCTGTTTTGGTGATCTTGTATAATTATAATATGTGACATACATGATAATGATAACATAATATTATAAGTAATAATACAATATTACAAAGAATACAATTTTGTGTTTGAACAAACTAAAAGCGTAAAGAAAGAGCTTAAACTGATTTCTATTTCTAGAAATATTAGTAGCGGAAGATAAAAATTGATAGTTTAAATTTTTTAAGTCAATTCTCTCCGCTTTTTGAGGACATTGGCAAAAAAATTCTAAATAAAAGAACATCATTATTATAATTTTTAATTTCATGCGCCTAATTTATAACACTGCGCTTTGTGCGCAAATTTATAAAACTCATCATTTTATTTTATAATTCCAAAATAATACCGTAAATTGTGAGATCAAAATTATTTTGGACATTACTTCAGCGATATTTTAGCTTTAAAAATATACGGAATCAATGTGTTACAATGTATATACAGTATGAGTTAACTTTTGTCGAAATTTCCGGAAAAATGATAAGGGACGAGAAAAAACTTTAGGACGCATTGTTCCTCAGCAGCGCTACGATCTACTGAAAGTGCGGACTGGGAGGCATATGCGTATCAGTTAATGATATTTAGGCACTGGATGACGTAACTTATGTATAGTTTTTGAGATATGCTGATGAGCGGAATTACCCAAGTCTCCCCTTTGATAAGACTTTGATGAACAATTGAGTATTAAATGATTAGTTTTTTTTATCATCTCTATCCTGAAAATAAATGTATAAAAATCCAGGTGTATTTATAATAATTGTACTTTATGAGCATAAAGACAAATTATAATTATTATACTGCTCTTAAAGTAACGCCCACGAGTAGGACTTCAATTAAGTCCAGCAAATCACATTAACAATTATTTTTAAATCGCCAACTTCCAAGATCACACATTTTTGCATATTAAAATTTGCACAAAATTTTTGATTGGGTTTTTATTTTTTATTTTTTGTGTGTTACTACTTTTTCTCAGCTCTCATTGGACCGATTTCTTTCAACGATATATCAAAAGATCATAAATCGTATCTAGTCGAAGACATTACCCTCAAAAATTGAAAAAATTTCCCTCGTTCGCCGTAAATGGGGGAAACCTCCAAAAAAATTACAAATTTACAAAACGCTTATTTTCGACATTTTTCAAGTTTTTTTATTTAAAACAACTTTTTCAAAAATGAACAAATCAATACAATTTTTTTTTTAGATGCTTGATGTCTTTACTTATCATTTGGTATATTTTTTTTTATAAATTTGACCCTTAACCTGCCCACAGAGGGGATTTAAAATGACAACTTTTTCACAAAAAATTAACTTTTTCAACTTAACTTTTGAAAGTGTTCCGGAAAGTCTGACACTTTTATATAAATATCTTAAATTAAAGCTAATGTAATACACTTTGTCATAGAAAAAAAAAATTTCGGACTTTATTTTGTCTTCATAGTGAAAATGTCTATGAATGCTATTTTTGTTTGAAAATTCTCGATTTTGTATTTTACATTTTTTACTTTATGCTATAGCTTGTTAAAAAATGTAAGAACTAGGTGTTGGTGTCGGAACACATTGGGTCACCACAATACCGCCTTGATATAACTTTTACATAAACATAAATATTTTTAAATTTTGTTTTACAGGCCAGAAGCTTTAAAAATATTCATACGATCTCTTAATAATAAATGAAGATAAAAATAAAATAAAACTTAAATAAAATATAAAATTATTATTACCTTTTCTATATAAAAATTAGTCGCAAATTATATGTAAAAAACTCGTATTGTTTCAAATTAAATCGTTTTGCAAGTAATTATATTGACTATACCTCGTGTGCTGTAAAACATAAACGAAGTGCATTTGGACACGGAATCATGATCGTCGATAGGGAACGGGGATAAAGGAGATAATTGCTTTCTATGACTTTTTGCCTTATCAATTTTCATAATTATTGAGTAAAATTTTTTCAAGTTTTTCTTAAATGGCAAAAGATTACAATAATTAAAAACAGTACATTTCGAGACTTTTTTAAACTTTTTTTGCTTAATACTATCATAACTCTTTTTAAAAATAGATTATTAAAAACAAAATGTATTTATAATTACCTTATATTAGAATAATTTATAAAGTTTATATATTTTTTAGAAATTTGACCCCTTACTACCCACAGGAACAGGATTTAAAATAATAACTTTTGCATCAAAAGTTGACCTTTTCAACTTAACTTTTTAAAATGTTCCAGAAATACTCCGAACCATAAACATATATTAAACTAAAGGTTATGTTACGTACTATACTTTATAAATCTATAAGTTAAAAAAAAATTGTCTAGCGACTTATCTTCTATATGCAAATGACCACCAAAATTTAAAAAAAACGTTTTTTTGCGTACAAAATCGCCGTTATTCGTGTTTTAAATCTCTATTTTTAATTTTTTTTACCTGATTACCCTTATATCCAAATATTTAATCATATTTCTCATCAATAACCAGCCACCGTGACTATCCACAAACACCATTATATCGTCCTCTTTTAACCATTCTTTACCTAACCTATTTTATTTTGATTTATTACAAGTACACCCCTTACTAATTACAAAATACATAAAAGTAAAACAATTTATCGAGCAAAATAATAAATATAAAAATTGGTAGTTTAACTAAGTCAAAGATTTTTTGGGGTTATTGCAATATTTTCCTATTTTAATCTAAATAATAATAGTTGAACACTGAATTACATAAAATTTTTAATTTATTTAAATAGTACCTCATTTGATTATACTTAAACTGATTGACATAAATTAAAAAAATAATTACGTAGTTTTTAATTTTAGGTCTTGAGGATCATCTCTCTTTGGATTTCCCATAATCTGGGCCTGTTAAAAAATATATTAATATACTGAATTTATCAATTTTTATTTATTGATAAATTCATTTAAAAATATACTTAAATATTACACTACTATATTTTAAAATTCTTGAAATAGATATTTTTTACAATTATTGTGTAAAATCGTTAAATAAAATTAACTATATAATTGTTAATACAACATTACAATTATTTGTTTGTGTTGAAATTTAGTAATCGTCATGTTTTGTTTTTTTGTTCTAGACTATAATCTATTGATCGCCCGGATGTAATAGACATTGACCAGTCTCAAGTGTTTTTATTTGCTGACGGTCCATTCCAGTTATTTTTATTAGACTTCCCAAGGCGCAGTTAATCTACACAGTGTTATTAATATCCTTGAACATTCATCTGTAATAACTGGCTAACTAAAATATTAAGAAGGACCGAAAGTCGGTGTAGCTGAGTTGATATCACATCGGTGCTTGTTGTGCACTATTTGGTCGTCCCAAGTTCAATTACGGTTGGCTCCATTCCTAAGATAGAGATCAGATTCCCTTCTCCAATAAATTAATTATCCATCCCAGGTTATAAATAATAAAAAAAACTTTCTATTTAAAATTGGCCACTTTATACCTTAATGGACTTTAAAAGTGAAACAAACAAAAAGTCTAGTACAGAAGACACCTTACACAATAGGATTGTTGTAATTAGTTTCAATTTTAATCTGACACTGATTAAAATCACTGTGATAAAATAATTCGTTGTGAATGTGCAAGAAAATAGTTTTATAAAATAATTTTATAATTTTATAAAATAATAAAGTTCTAATTAAGCTCAACGGAAGTCTAAATCCTTTTTTAAATATGATTATAGTGTAAAAATAACTCTGAAAATATTTTATAGCACAAAATTGGTCATTATTACACAATTTCGATTTTTTTGGAATTGGAATTATTCATATAAGACAGTAGTTGAAACTTAATTTTTTTAATAAAATATATTCAATATATATTGTATTGTACGTCACTTACCTGTTACATAAATAACAAGTGTATTCAATATAATTATTATTTTTTGGAAATGGAATAAAATAATTGACGTAATTTTTCGTTTAAATAAAATCGTGTTTTATAATATCGAGTTTTTTTATAAAAATTATGTAAAATATTTAATTATTTAAATCATTAACGCTACACATATATGAATATTTATGATGTAAAGAAATAGCCATTCAATTATTCATAGTCTATCGGAAATATCAAAATGCACGTAATTTTTATCATTTTTGGGATACCCGACAAGAGTACTTTTGTGAAGGTTACAATGATTTAACCCCATACCTTAAAATTACGTACCTTAATTAAAACAATCGTACTTGCCAAACTCGTTTAATATTTTATACTACATAGGGTATTATTATTTCAAATCTGGATTTTTAATGTATATTAATGTATACTCGGTACATTAAATAACATTATAAAATAAGTATTTTTTCTTAAGCTAAAACATTGAAATTGCTTTTAACTATTAGACATACTTTTATATTTTTTTAAAACTTGAAGATAACCAAACTTGCGTAATTTTAATTTTGAAAGCTCTAAAATATTTACAAATTATCATTGTTTGGGTTTATTTTCCAAAAAGTATCTATCTATAATCTATCATTATCAAAATTTAATATAAAGAGTTAAAGGAACAGACCGTGGTAATTTCATTTCATTATAACTAATACGATGATAGTTCAAAATCTATATGACATATTAAAAAATATCTGAATATTTAATGTTAACAATAAACGCAAAATAAACAAAAAAATGTTTTCGATTTTCTTTAAATTTTATCAGCAACCGACTACTAGTCCATGAATAGCCTAGTAGTCTTAATTGTTGTTTTGAATATGACTAAAAAACCGATACGTCTAATATTACAATTAAATTAAAAATTTGAAATTAATTAAAAATTAGGAAAAGGCGAAACTCCTACTAATATTTTTCTGATTTATATTATTGCGAGGACAACATGTTACACATTTTTCATATTCATTTTTGTGGCCTACAAAATGATATTTTTTAAAATAAATTAGAGTTTTTCTTTTTTTTTTAAAAATTTCTTTTTTTTCAATTCGATTTACCAACACATAATCGGTTACAAAAATGTCGGTTAATCAATTTTTCTTTATAATTATATATTTTTTAATTAATTAAAACTATTCTTAAGTTTTAATAAAATATCATAGAATTACTAAATTAAAAATAGACATATGCAGTGGTGTAGTCCTAAAAATGTTTATGGGTATACGCCTATATAATGAATAGAGAATAACGTGGGGGGCTCCGCCCCCC
>NW_026099575.1:40520872-40569353 GCF_025091365.1 Daktulosphaira vitifoliae | reverse complement strand
GACATATGATAATAATTGTTCAATACCATAAATTAAAAAAATTTAATTTCTCCAAATTTTCGATTGAAATATAGAATTGAGTTTTAAGTATTAATTATAATATATCATATATTTACTTGTATACTCCAAAATTTTAATTAAGCGTTCACTTAACGACTTATTACAAACATATTTTTATTTTAAATGATTTAAATTAAGGATTATTTAAAATAGATAAGAAAATTAGCTATAATTATGGTATAAGTATATTATTGAATACTTTTCACTCTGGACACATTTTGCAACCATCAAAATTTCAAACGCGTTGGTAATAATTAAATTGGTTCAATATAATTATTGAATATTTAAATTAAATATCTTCAAAATGTTTTAAGTAAAAAAAAAAATCATTTTTAAAAACTTTTAATATTAATTGATAAAATTAATAGTATTAATACAAAAAAAATGTTTTTAATCATTAAACATTTTCTTGATAAAATAAATTTCTATCTAATAATAAAATCATATCAATTCTTAATAGGCCAGTCAACAATAGAAAAATGACGGAAAAAATTCCCAACCAAATTTTTTTTTTTTTTAAGTTGAATTAAGAAATGTATAATGACATACTAAAAGTCCTCATTGATTAAAATTGAGCTTTTTTTTACAGTCTTTCAAAAGTTCAAACATATAAGCTTTTTTAATTTTCTCAAAAAATACTTAACTTAAAAAAAAAATTTCGTACAAAAGTTGTTTAACAGACAATTTTGAACAATAAAGGTATCTTCTATTTTTTCATTAAAACAAATATTTTTCGAGTTACATTACGTTTAATACGAGTACTAAAATTTATTTTCCATTTTTTCCATTTTACGGTTACTTTTTATCGTGTTATACTTATATTAGACACAATGTTATAAATGCATATGTGTGTATGTGTGAGTTTATTTATTTATAGTATCATTAAAATGTAGTGTATATTAAGATACACCGATAGATTAGGTAATTGATTTGATGCTATATTGTTTAAACTCAACCAAACGCTAAATTGTACATTACCAAAACAACAATTATATTATGTCAATTGACACCAGAATTTCTGATAATGATAAAGATAATTGTCATAAAACGTATTGGCCTTTAGTCATGTGCTGGAATTGGTAAAAACTGTGGCTGCCGAAAAACAGGTCTTAAATGTTCTATTTTATAAGTACATTGCAAAGGTCAATAGCGTACAAATTCAATAGATATAAAGATTGAAGAATAAGAAGATTATACTTTTGATGAAGATATATGCTATCAAAATTTAGAATAGGAAAATGAATAAGAAAATGGAAAAAAATTTTATTTGATACATTTGTCAAATAATAATAATTAATAATTTTTGTAAGTTAAATATTTTTTGAGAAAATTAAAAAAGCTTATATGTTTGAACTCAATTCCAATTAATGAGGACTTTTAGTATGTCATTATACATATCTTAATTCAACTTTCAAAAAAAAAAAATTTGGTTGGGAATTTTTTCCGTCATTCGCCAAAATTACTCCTTCGATGACTGGCGTATAATATTCATTAAATTAAACATAAATAAATATAATTTTTGAAATTAAGGTCATTAGTTTTGAGGCTGAAAATTTTAATCTTACATTCACTATATAATTAATAAAAACATGTAATAATTGTACATTTTTATTGAACCCTGTTACAAATGTATTGCATTAATTTGTATAGCTATTTTACCATTTTTTCCGCTATACTCGTTATAAAAATAAAGCCACGAGTATAACAAAATTAAAAAAAAACTAATATTATTTCGGTCTTATGCCATCATCATTATTTTTCTGCAAATTATGGATAATTGCATTGTTAAAGATATTTTTATTATTTAAGAATTAATTTTGTTGTTAATCCTATCCCATTTATTTACTTTCTTTGTTTAATTTAAAATCTAAATTAATTATTAGGTGAATTATCATATGAAATAATGTTAATAATTTTGTTGATTATGTCAATAATAGATTTCTTCTTACTGTATAAAAATTTTGTTTTTAAATTTAACCATCATCTCTGCTTGTATTTTCATTTTAATATTTGAAGGTATGTTATTAGAAACAAATATGTTAATATATTTTGGTTTAACTTTGAGTTTTTGCAAGTTTTGTTAAATTATAAATTAGCTGTTCATTTTATTGTTTTATTTGGTAATAATTGCTGAATATATTATAAATCCATATTAAATACACACAATAAATAAATAATACTTTAAACGTCTTATTAAATATATTAACATTAAAAAAATACTTTTAAAGTAAAAATTTGTTTTTGACATTTCTAAAATTTAAAACGTAAATTATATAATGTGTTGGATTGGATTGATTTGGAATTAATTAATTTCTTTTAGACTATTGATTATCAGTTAAACCCTTTCAAGTATTGTACTATATTTTAAATTTTCTGTTGGCATTAAAAAAATCAATTATATATTTGTATTATAATTAAAAATAGTTGAGATAACATTAATTTTTTTTAATTAAAAAAATTTGGTCTAAACATATGCTACTTTTACTTTTGCATCGAATAATCTAGTATTTTTTTATGTTTCTATATTGTGATATAGTTACGAATAGCTAAATTTTATATAAAGAAAGATTGCGTGGCCGAAACGGTAGCGCGACAGAGGTTGACGCGAGAGATCAGTTTGATAATTGGAGTCAGCCTCCCACTCCCCAGCGACGGACTAACCGATAAAGCCTTTTTTTTTTTAATTTTAGAAAGAGCAAAAAAACACTTTCAAATTTTATATTTAGAATCAACATGACACATAGGACATACAATATATAAAGCATAATACTGAATTATGTTTAAAACAATTAAAATAAGAAAAGAATATAAGTTCTAAGCCATAATGCTACATAATAAAAAATATGCTTTGAACGTAATCTTTTTAGACTACAATAAAATTACGTAAATAATTAGTAAAAAAAATATATCAAAATAATATATGAAAGTTATTTAATTATTCAGAACTTTTTGGCTTACATTGTACATGCAAATGTAAAAAACCAAAAAAATTTTTTGTAATTTACTTCTAAAATCTACTCTAAGTAAAACTTTTTTATGGAAAAATTATTTTTTAACAAAAAAATGAGGAGTAGTATTTTTAAACACTATATATAATTTGTTTAAAAATTTTAAATGTTCCAAAACAAAATGTTGAAAATGAATCTTTTTCTTCCTCGCCTTAATTCCAACTACTTGGGAAGGCCGACTCTTACCCTAAACTTCCACTTGACACGATCTCCCAAATAATCTACGCTCACAATGTTGAAAATGAATGTAATACGTAATTAGTCACTTTACATTACCTTGAAATCAATCCTGTTCCTATTTTCTAAAAGTTAATATTTCCATTTTAGCAAGTTTTCAGAAGGCCAATTTAAAATTTTAATATTTGAACTCTTGGGATTGCAGCGATCTAGGCGAACATGTGTAGTATCTCTTTAAACGTTTCCTCCATAATATAATGAAAACTTATTTCTATTACATAGTTATAAATCAGCACTCCAATTAAACTAAATAATTTTTATATGATCTTTTTGAAATTGTTTTTTATTCTTTTATATTTTATATTTGAGACACGTCATAAAGTGATGGTCACTTGTTGTGATTAACTGACAAAAAAAGAACAGATGTAGACAAGATTCAAGGGCCTTGTTTACATAACGAATTAGGTGAAATATTATTTTTTATTTGTAGTTAATTTATTATGGAGTCTGTGAGCGAATGAATTGTAATATATTATACTTGTGCATCACTTTAACCCATCATAATATATTGCATATTTGCTAAAAATATTGTTAAATATTTTAGACCTACGACAAGTTCTTTCATTCGTAAATGTATAGTTTCATTTCAGACTGTTTGATTAGTATAGCCTACTATTATTTACTAAGGTAAATTACATCTTAGTTATCATGGTAACGGTTATTCAGAAACTATTTCATAGAAATGACCTTGTAAAATATTTGGTCAGAATGACGTTAATATTTTTCCGGTGTATACCATTTTGTGTAAAAATATAAGTGGCCACATTAACAAAGAACAGAAAACTTGTTATCCTTTACCTTAAGACCTTGAACACAATAGATTAGTGTAAGATTTATATATCACTATAATATCTATTAAATGTGAGTAATACGAAAGATCTAGAATTAATTTTACACAATTTTTTTTTCTTTACATTTTACTTTCTTAGAGAAGAGAAAATTCTATTTATTACATTGCCATTAAATTACAATATGTTTAGCATTTTCTTTAAAATTATCATTTCCCATTTGGTTAATCATATTCATATTTTTTCATAAATTTTCTAAAATTTTATAGATAATATAAACTATTTAGGTTATAACTACGTGTATATCAAAAATTTCCCAACAAAATTATTATATTCATAATGAACATCCTTGTAATATAAACAATATGTATACTATGAATAAATGTTGAGTAGTAACTTAGCTTGAGTTATAAGTTACAGTAAATAAATTATTTATTAAGTTTTAGTGTAATTTAATTACTAAAATGAAATGTCATTTTATTTTTATTAAAATTAATTTTAAGGGTTTTAATTCGATTTATTTATATAAAGAGCAGTATTGGTTTATACAAGATACTAAATATAAAAAAATACTCCCTCTCAATTTGTATCGAAATTGTTTCATGAGATGTGTTTAACGCAGGATTTCCCTTTAATAAATCTAAAGATATTTAAAATGTGCGAAACCGGTAGAAGGATTAGATTAGTACTTTACCTTAATAAATAAAATATTGAAATGACTTGATTAATACTAAATTTAATCTACTAATTCAAGGGTTCGTATCATAATATTATAAGAACTAAAATAAAAATGATCAATTAAATTATGTTTTAATTTTACGGTAATTTTACTCTTATGATTTTATTTTGTAATCAAATCTAATTAATATACTGATATCAGTAATGTATTTAGAGCGAGCTCAGGGATACATGCCCTTCCATTGAAAAAGCTATCCTAATATACAATTGTTTGTTGCTTTTTTACTCATTATTAGCTCAAAATGAGTAAAAAATGGTGCCTAGCTTCTCAAATGAAAATTTTTTTCGTGCCATTCCTATTTTGAATATCTATGATGTCTTTGAGTCAAATCTCATTAGAATCACTTCTGATATATGTGGATTTCATTAAAATAAATTTCATATTTAACATCTAAATAAAAAAAAAAGTAAATTCTATTTTATGAACTTACTTTTATATCATAAAATAAATATAACTTGGTTAATTGTCATATTAAGTGATTTCTAAGTAGTTTAATTTTTTATCAATTAAGTAATTTGTAATTTAATTACCTACAAAAATTAATTTATCCAACATCTAAATAGAAAATCTAAATGAAATAGAATAAATGCGGAAAAATTTTTTGTAAACAAAAAATATTAATTAATACAAATAAATGTACAATTTTTTAATCAGCAGAAATCTGTTTTAATTAACTTTATAAAGTTTTCTTAAAATTATTAAAGAATATTGTAGAAATATCAGCATGAATATGCAAATGATTTAAATGAATTAGTATTAACGATCAAAAATGTTGTTCCTATTACAAAAATTATAGTACTCAATTAAAGAAAATATTTGATTGCCTCAATAATATTTTAGTTACAACAGTTTGGGATTCTTTGTTTTAATAAAACAAATGTTTTTTATATTGTATAAAAATGTTTATCTTTAATGATTATTTAGAGGTTCACAAATCTTTGTGTAAGACCANTTGTATAAAAATGTTTATCTTTAATGATTATTTAGAGGTTCACAAATCTTTGTGTAAGACCATTGCTAACTTAACCACTAAAACCTTAAAATTTATAGCGCTCTATAAAAAAAAAAATTGTACTAGATGAAATATATCATTGCAAAAATAAATAAGTAAAAATTGGAGTTGATAATATGGAAAAATAACACTGTAGTGTTAAAATCATAAATAAAATTAGAATCATAAATAAAATTAGAATCATAAAAATGATTATAGAATTAGAATTAAAATACAATAATAATCTGATTTACTAACAGGTTAGTGCAAAAGAAATGACGTAAACTCGAAAGGTGCTGTAGTTCTAAACTCTACTGTAATAGCAGTTACGGGTGACTAACACATTGGTAGTCAGTGTATCCGTCTAGCGATGGAAGTAACCAGTTCATTTACAAACCATTTGGTTCAACCGTTAACAGTTAAATCGATATTAGTTTAAAAATTAGTTGTAGTTTTTTACTATAGATTAAGCTTTTATTCGTTATTTCCGCAACGATTTTATTGAAAAATAAAAATATAACTTACAATATTGGATTAACAATTAAAAACAGTAAGTTTTAATAATATTTAAATTTAATTCAATAAATAAATGTAAAAAAAATATGTACAAACTCTTCATCTGCAAGTAAAGTAGTTGCACTCACTGTTTCTTTGAATTTATCCTATCCTTATTTTTAATTCTACAAATATTTTTTATGTTTTATTATAATAACTATATTGTGATAGTAATTATAGTATATCATACTAGAGATAACAGTTACGTTATTCATTTTAGACCTAATAAACTCCACAACTTATGCTTTAATTATTCCTATTAACCAAATTATGAAATTATATCACTAATAATCACTTTATAAGATTTTTTTTTTAAACAACATTAGTATGAAAGCTATATCAGTATAGCTTATTAATAGTATTAAACAATTAAAATCGACTAAATGTAAAAAATTATCTTTGTTATATGTGATACAGTCGGGGTTTAAACTATAAGAAATCTTAAATGAGGTATTATAAAAAACTAATATTTAAAATACGAATATAATATTTCAAAATAATTAAACCCAATTTAGGTAGTTGCTATTTAACGCTATGGTATAAATAACAGGCCTTATTTTATACAAATTTTAATTAAATAATGTAATACTTAATGACTGAAGATCGTAAATATCGCCAGTTAAATGTTAAACTTTATATGTAAAATATATGAATAATAACTGATTTACGTCATACAAAAAAAATATTTATTAAAATTTAAATGTTACTTATAGATGCTTCACTTTACTAAAACAAAAGTTTTTAAAATTAATGTTAGAATGTTTCGATATTTCCTTTTTCTATTTGATTTATTGTTTACACGCCGACTACGATTATCAAAGGCTACAAAATGTATACGAAATAAAATTATATATTAAGGTAAACTATTCAGAATTCACATAAATATTTATATAATTTACTAACTATTTTTTTAATTCTTAGAAATTTTATTTTATTTTTAAGTGAATCTAGGTTTTTGATAATATTGAGATTTATTTTATTAAGTTGGTAGTTGATAAATTCAGACAACAATCATACCACCACAGACTAATTCAATAGTTGTTCTTCTTATGTTTCTTATGTTTTTTTATCTTTGGAAAAGTCTGTCTACACTGTTTATAACTGATTTATGATTGAAATTTTCATTTCTTTTGAAAGTAGATATTCCTTTTATGTATTAAATTTTTTTAATTATGATAATTACTTAATAATAATTAAATTATATACATTATTAGTATATATATACAAGGTTAGTGATGATTAAAACCTACCTTCTCTAATCCTATATTAAATTAATGCTAATACAATGTACTTTATGATGAAACAATAAAAACTATCCGAAATCACGATTGCTAGGAGTTCTTCTTTTACTTCTTCCTCGTCTTAATCCCAACTACTTGGGGTCGGCCACCCTTATCCTAAGCTTCCACTTGACACGATCTCCCACATCATCTATGCTCACATCAGTTGTCCTCATATCGTATTTATATTTAAATGTTGTACGATTTAAAAAAGAAAAACCTTCCAACGATTTATTTTCTATGAACCGCTGGTTTCTAAGAACGACAATGACGTATATTATTGGTAGATATGATTTTAATAATGCTTGGGATTAAAATAAAACTTTTAACGGCAATATTTAAAACAAATATCTTTATTATAACATATTTTTTTTGAAAATAGGATTACTAACCAAGTTAACCTGGGAACTTAAAAATTAACACTTTTTTACTTTTCAATTTTTTATAATGTTCCAAAAGTCTTAAATTCTTTACACCTACATTAAATTAAAGATAATACAACAAACTATAAGATAAAATAAGAAAAACTATTAATCAAGATTTTTAGAAGTCATTAACCATTGAACCCAAAAATCATAAAATTTTGGTACAAATAATTGATTTTGTAATATTTTGCATAATAATGGAATGTTTACATCATTCTAGATTATTTTTAATTAAAGTTTGTTTAATATTATATATGATTAAATAAAGAAAAACGTTCTTTGAGTAATGAAACACTAGTCAAAAAACATAATTTTTCAAAGATATGATAAATTTTTTTTGAAATATTTATCGAGGCGTTTTATAACAGTGTTTTTAATCACTGTCATAAAACTGATGTATTACATCTCACAAAACACCAACAAATCATAAAAGTAAATAAGTATGTTTTATTAGTCTTAACTGCATGAAAAGTTTTTGTTATAATCTAAATTTATTTTTTTAAGTGCTTAATAGAGTTGAAATTTATATAAAAAACATAGAATCAAATTCCATCACAAACAAAATAATACAAAAAAGTTTAAATTAATATATTAAAAACGTATGAAGTACAATAATTATTTACAACTAAATACTAGTAATAATATAAATAAGTGCTCAATTATAGTTATTTTGTTTATTTTTTATGCAAATGACTTGTGTAAACTGATTTCTGGTTATTTAGTTAATATTATATGGCCTCATTAGGGTCAAGAAATAGAAAACCGAAAATATGCCTTTTTCAGTGTTTGTTTCATTGTATGAATTAGAAAGTGGCCTTGATAAAAATTACAACCCTTAATTAATGAACTTAGTCAAACCTTTTCAACTGACTAATGTATGCTATTTAAAAATCAATTATGAACATATTTGGATTTAAATTTAAATCTTTAGAATAACATGAATTTTACAATTCTTTAAATTAAAATTCATATGAAATACATTTTGTTTTTATTTGTTTAAACTTTATTATTTGGAAGTTAATAATATACTAATGATATATTAATACCAATTTTAAAACTGTGTAAGATAAAAATTAATAAAAAAAAAATTTGGTTCAAAATTGAAATATACCGTTCATAAAAATTATATGAAATAATAATAAAAATAACAATGTTATAGTATTTATTATTTATTAATAAACATTTTGCAACTTTATTTGTAAAAATTTCAATAAACTTTCTTATATTTTTTTATTTGATAAACCGTTCATTCATTACACTTCTAAAAAAAACACTTCTTAAACTCGATCTTTAGGATAGCCTCAGCTCATTCAGAGATGCGCTTTTAATGTTATCAATGCTTGTAAAACAACGGACTTTTAAAGTTCTCTTAATTTTTGGCAGTACAAAAAAAGTCACGAAAAATTTTTATGGTATGAACTAATTAATATTTCAATATCATCAGCGACTTCTCTCATTATATTTTGGCGATCGTTCATCCAATTCACTTTTTCCATGTTTTCATCAGTTTTTGTAGTGCTAAGGCGTTCGTCATCTTGAAAACTGTTATTTCACTCATAAATACTTTTTTTACTCATGGTAGACTCACTATAGGCTTTTAATAACATTTTACACACTTTGTTACACTTTTTTTAATTTTTTACGTAAAATTTGATACAAATCCTATAATCCATTTTTTTTTTTACAAACGAAAATCGCCGAGCTCATAAAAACGCGTCTAACTTTGGCGGCTGCCACAGACAAAGTAAAAAATGAATCCATCTGAAAATTGTATCATACTTCAGGGATATGTGCACCAACAATATGAAACAAAATTTTTGATAATCAGTCTCTCCAAACCCACTGAATTTAAAAATTTCCGTTAATTTCTGAACAAACCTAGTTCATGCACCAGTACATACTGTACCCACTTGCGTTACATATCCAGATATTACTCCAGTTGGTTTTGAGTTTTAGATTTTACACTTTATATAAGCTTTTAGATTTAAAGCCTTCTTTTACTTTATTCTGAAAGGTCTAGATTTATTTTTATTGTAATTGNAAAGCCTTCTTTTACTTTATTCTGAAAGGTCTAGATTTATTTTTATTGTAATTGAGTTGATTTGATAGCTAAACAGTATTTCTCTCAAATTCCTTAAATTAATTTTATCGTTAAAATTCAAATTTACAAAAGTAAATACTAATTTGAATTATGTTTTTCTAAGTTGTTTGACATTCAGTGCTTTTAATAACTAAATCATGTACTATATGATTAATATATAATTTAAATATCATTAATTAATTCAATACATTTACACATATATATATGTACACATAATATATATTATTTTTTCTATATTAATTCTAAATTACATATGAATTAATTTTTATATTAATAATTTTAATGCATAGAATTGAGTATTCATTAAAACAAGATTTGATTAATTTTATTTCAAATTATTTATTTAATTCGTTATTTTTTAGCTTCAATGCGAAGCTGAGGAGGCATTAATTTTACCATAATGTGTTTTTTTTTATTTCATTACATTATTCATACCACNCATAATGTGTTTTTTTTTATTTCATTACATTATTCATACCACTTTTGCAAGACGCTGACCTCTTCACAAAAAAAATCTTTTTTAATTTAAAAAAAAATTAGCTCAATAATTAATTGGTAGACACAATTAAAGAATATCCATACAATTCTTCGGTGATTTTAACGCAAGTACATGATAATATCATATTATCACCCGTTTTATTAGGAATATATTTTCTTATTAATAAGAATGTTAAAAATTATATGTAATCTTATGAATATATGAACAAATTTGTTAAATTAATGTGATTTAGTTACTCTAACGTATAATTTAAAAAAGTATTTATTAGTACAGGTATCATTTAATTTTTGTTTGCTTTGTAGTTTTGTTTTATTTTTATCATTAAAATTTTATGAAAGCCTTGTAAAAAAATATAGTGCTTTAATGCCTTTTGAACTATTTGTGTACTTTTTTATATTTTAGTATACTTATACACCGTAATTATCAAGAATACGATAATTATTTTATTTTCTGTTTAGAATGTCAAATACTTATAGATGAAAAACATTGTTAGCTATCATTTACTCATTAATGCACTTAACATTTTTAGTTCAAGGTTTAATTATAATATAAGATTTATCTACAATGATAATTATCTTTTATAGTTGAATCTTCATATTATAATAGAGAAATTATTTTTCCATGATGAGGAATATTAAACATGGTAATTAAGCGCATTTACTTGCAAAGTACAATAGTTATAAAACGACAATAAATGAACCATCTACTGATTTTATATAATATGATTAGTTTTAAGATTTTATTAGTATAATTATTATTGTTTTTCACATTGTTCAATATATAAATCTTAGACAAGAGAAACACAAAAAATAATTTTTTTATAACTCTTTTGGAACTTCGACAATATTGATTATTACGTTCTGAGATCCTATTAAAAAAACGCAATAGAAAAAATAAATATAACTAAAATATATTAACAAAACTTAAAATATTATTTATATAATATAAAAATAGATGAAGCAAATGAATTAAACTTCTTTTTCTATCTTTTTCTCATCTAGTTAAAGGAGATCACTAATAAGTTTAGAGTTCATTATAATTTATTATTAATAGTTTTATTGAACATAAAATTTAACACAAAACCGTGTTTCTCTTAGCCACACATTACGTTATTAACCTACATGAAAGTATGTGACGATCTGAGTCATAAGTGCACAGTGGTAAGGTATGTCTTTACGACACCTTGGGTGCAGGTTGTTACCCCTACTGTGCCTCTTTTTTTCATACGACTTTCAGTTCACTTTGTATGACCAACCTTGTTAAATTGTAAGTACTTTTGTTATGTTGTTTAGATAATGCTTAATATTATTACTGTAATTGCACTAAGTATCATGAAAATTGTTTGTTTATAATTATGAATTTTGTAGACTATGTATATTGCCAATGTAAGATCATTTTTAAATTTTCTATGTTATATTATAAATTAATTTCATACGGACAATTGAACAGTTTAATCTAACAGCCAACTTTTTCAGGAAATGATTTTTTGTTAATTTTGAATAAAATTAATTTTTCTACGTAATTTAGAACAAAAACAAGATATATAATCCTATTATTTGCGTATATGTTTAATATAGAAAAAACATAATACTATTTACATATTATTATCAATGAATTTTTTTTTTAACTACTGCTTCAGAAGAATTTGTAAAATCGAACTTGCCTGGTTGATGCGCTGTGCTCATTAATTATACATAGTAAATAAATCATCAAAACAATTTTATTTGACGTATAATATATTTAATGAGATAAATTTGATAAAACTTTAAACCATTAGTTTACCCAAATATTGTAAAAATTTAAATACAATTTTTTTTAATGCNTTTACCCAAATATTGTAAAAATTTAAATAAAATTTTTTTTAATACTATTGTCTAACATTAAAAATATATTTAAAATATTAATAAATCACGTACATGTATGTCGGGAACAATGTTAAACACATTGTGCTAAACTAATACTGATAATATCGTAACTCAAAAATTAATCAAATTAAAAAAAATCCAGCACAGTGTGGTCGCAGTACAGTGTGGACGTGGCATAATTGGGTCCAGTATAGATTTAATCTGACAGTGATTAAAATCACTATTATAAAAAACGATTCGATGCAAATCTGTAGACAGTGTTAAATTTTATAAAATAAAGTAGATATTACTTTTATGGCAAACATATTTAAAAGTTGAAGGGCTCGATGCAATACTTAAAAAAAAAGTTGTTTGTTACTTATAAATAAATTTATTGATCTACAAGGAATTTTCATCAGAGACTAAAATATACTTTTCTAAATCCACTTTTAAGATTATTTTAAATCTGCAATTAGAGTATAGTATATGGACTAAATAATAACAAAATCGTTCTAATTAATATTAAAAATATTTTAAAAAATTGGTGGATTATTCTAAAAGCTACATGATCTCCTTTTTCCTTATTTATATTCTGATTACAAGTTTTATGATTTATAAGTGTAATATATATATATATTATATAAAGGGAAAGGGTTCAATTAAAAAAAAAACCCAGTACAGGGGGGTCGCGGCACAGTGGTGACGTGGCATAGTTGGATCAAGTATAATGATATCTGACAGTGATTACAATCACTATCAAAAAAAAACGCTTCGATGCAAATCTTTAGATAGTGTTTAATTTTAAAAAATTGGTGGATTATTCCAAAAGTTACATGATCTGCTAGTTATTAATATCCTTATTAATATCCTGATTAAGATAAAGTATGTCAAATTAAAAAGGGATTATTAAAAAATATTATTTCTCCTAAAAAAATTGTGTTGATCATTATAAAGTTAAAAATTTTAAAAATAAAATCGAGAATTTTAATAAAGTCCGCAATTTTTTTTTCCATAATAAAGTATATTACATTAGCTTTAATATAAAATATATATAAAAGTGTCAGTATTTCCGGAACACTTTCAAAAGTTAAGTTGAAAAAGTTAATTTTTTGTGAAAAAATTGTCATTTTGAATCCCCCTTTGTGGGCTGGTAAAGGGTTAAATTTATAAAAAAAAATATACCAAATGATAGATAAGGACATTATGTATCTATAAAAAAAAAATGATATTGATTTGTTAATTTTTGAAAAAGTTATGGTAGTTTCAAGTAAAAATTATGAAAACTAGCGATTTTTAAATTTGTAATTTTTTTGGAGGTTTCCCTCCTTTACGGGAAACGAGGGAAATTTTTTCAATTTTTGAGGCTAATATCTTAGACTAGATACGATTTATGATCTTTTAATATATCGTTAAAAGAAATCGGTCCAATAAGAGCTGAGAAAAAATAGTAACAGACACAAAAAAAAAAATACATTATAGTAAAATTAATACCTTCTCAGCTTAGCATAGAAGTTAGTATACTTCATAAAAATTATCATTATCAATTACAAAAAACCAACTTTCCAATGAAATTGATCCTACAATATTTGATTCAGGATACACAATGTATTTCTCGATACAAATTATAATAATCTCAACTACTTATTCATGTGTATTGTCAGCTTTTCGATAAAAGTTACAGAAAACACAAACAAATTTTATTTATATAAAACTAATACGTTTTACTTAAAACATTCAAAATTAAACAAATATAATTTGCATTTTTATAGTGACAGGCTGTGAAAAAAATATTAAAAACACGCCTTATAAAATAAAACTTTTCCTATTTAACTTCAATGCTAAATAGAATCTGTAAAAAAAAAGTACCATAATAACAATTTTTGACGTATTTTGGTGGAATTGGTGATGTTCCTATTTATTGATGACCTGTTGAATTTCATTAAGAATTTATGCTTAATATCTGACCATATAGATAATATAATACTTGTTAATCATGTTACATAAATAGTCGTTAAGATAAAATATAGTACCATTAATATTTGTATAAATCATAACATATAGTAGTCTTAGCAGTTAATCATATTTTCATTAAAAATTTTAGACTGATGTAAATGAATTAGATATATATTTTTAATGTTCGCGCATTAATTAATAGTTAACCAAATTGTCCGAATTATATAGATAAAAATATTAAAATAACTTTTTAAAAAAATTACCTTCATTATATAGCAAATTAAAGATAATATGATGTACTTTTTTCAAAAAACTTACCGAAAGAAAGTTCATTGTCTTTTTTAAATTGTAGCAAAATTCGATTTCAATTAGTTTTATTTTATCAGAGTTGTAGTAAAAAGAAAGAGTATGACAAATTTTTACAGTAAATTTGTCATTTTCGGCTTTAAAATCATATAACTCATAGATAAAAGATTATGGTAAAGTTTTTATTTTTATTCATTATAAAGTACTCTTAAAAATTTTAATTTTATATAGGCTAAAAAAACGCAAACCATTTTCAAAGATTGAGTTTAGATAAAATTCAACATATGTAGGTGGTCTCTTTTATTATTTTTTATTCCACTTTTACAAAATTTTTATAACAAACCCGGAATATGCTTCCCGTTCTTTTCGACCTTTGTCGTGCATAGACCATTTTATCTTCGTGACGAGTAAATATAAATAATAATTATAATATAAAACATTATCATCTCTTTAGCCATACTCCTAAATATTTGAAGTTGAGTTATTGATTTGCAATGGGTTTTTTTACCCAACTCTACCTTATTATGGCTAAAGGAACCAGTATGGGAATAGATGCGAGTCACTAATAAACTTCTTGGATGGGTGACCATAAAATACAGCAAACAATGCAGCTGAACGTCAGCGATAAGGCAAAGACTGAATGTTTCACTCCGCCACACCACACAGCAGTAATTAAAATACACATAAATATTATTATTTAATGATAAGTACTAAAAATTTCGATCATACTTATACGGTTAAAAAAAATGTATAATTGTTCAAAAATACAACGAAAAATCTAGTAGAGTCACTATATCATTAATTGTTATAAACTAGTTAATCATTTCAAAACGTGACTTTTCCGGAATTGTTAAACTTAAACTAGCCTTTAATAAATTTATGAGGTTTTAACTTGTTTTAATTTTCAGAATTCAATAAATCATAATCTTATATAATAAAACATTGAAAAATTAACCAATATTGAAAAAATTACTCAATGATGTAGGAATTTTTATAATATAAAAACTTGTTGACGTTATTCAGGGAAAATTATTTTTTGGATGTGGACATTTTTTTAGCGCACCATGAGCGTTAAAAAAATTTATCAAAAACGCTCATTGACGCGAGCGTTTGTCGATTTAAACTTGAAATTTGTACCAAGCTTACTTAGAAACTTCCTTAAATTATCCGGAAATATCACGTCACTTCCATTTGAAAATAATCTTCCTTTCAATGAAACTGTTTTTATTTTTATTTTATTATCGTTTTTATACTTTACAGCAACAATTGTTTATTTGCTTAATTGGAAAATATGTATATAGAAAATTTATTAATGACTGATTTACCCTATTTTATATAAAAAATATTTTATTAGTATTTAGTTAAACCAATGTAGCAAACTTGATCACGATTTAAATTTTAATAATTTTATTATAGCTTTTTCAAAAATTTTAAGTTATTAAAATTATAAGTTATTCAGAAATATTATGCAAAATAAATGAATACAATTTAATAAATTTACAATAAATTTGTATATACGATGTTTAAACATATTGACTTTAAGAAAATTAAACAAGTATCATATAAATATATGTTTCAAGTATAACTATAATTCGACATATTACATACAAAAATAATAATTGCATTTTAGAAGCAAATATAAAATATTGAGCAAGTTAAAGAATATTTTTCAAAAATATAATCTAATTTAAAGTACTAGCGTTTGTCCAAACAAATAAAAATTCGTCCAAGGCGCCTCGAGAAAGAAATCATTAATTAATATAATTAATACAACTTGCAATAAAATGTTTACAAATGGCAATAAAATTCACTATCAAATTTTAATCTATACCGGTATTACCTGTTATTATTTTAATAGAACAAAGCAAGGAAAATCCTGTAAAAATTATATCTTAATTTAATATATTATAATTATAGCTAATCTTATCGAACCGGTAGTAAAAATATAAAACAGGGGGGTCGCAGCACAATGGTGACGTGGCATAGTTGGATCAAGTATAATGATATCTGACAGTNGCACAGTGGTGACGTGGCATAGTTGGATCAAGTATAATGATATCTGACAGTGATTAAAATCACTATCAAAAAAAAACGCTTCGATGCAAATCTTTAGATAGTGTTTAATTTTAAAAAATTGGTGGATTATTCCAAAAGCTTCATAAACTGCTAGTTCCTTATTAATATCCTGATTAAGATAAAGTATATCGAATGAAAAAGGAATTATTAAAAAATAGTATTTCCCATAAAAAAATTATATTGATCAATACACTTTTCAATAAGTTATAGCATTATAAAGTCAAAAATGTAAAAAATAAAATTGAGAATTTTCACACAATAATAGCATTTGGTAGCCATTTTCACCGTGAAGACAAAATAAAGTCCGGAATTTTTTTTTTTACATAATAAAGTAGATTACATTAGCTTTAATTTAATATATTTAGAAAAGTGTCAGAATTTCCGGAACACTTTCAAAATTTAAGTTGAAAAAGTCAATTTTTTGTGAAAAAGTTGTCATTTTAAATCCCCCCCTGTAGGCAGGTAAAAAGTCAGATTTATAAAAAAAATATAATCTTTTGACGTATCATTGAAAGAAATCGGTTCGATGAGAGCTGAGAAAAAGTGGTAACAGACACAAAAAAAAATAAATAAAAAAATCACATCTTAGTAAAACCATTCTCAGCTTCGCATCGAAGCTAAAAATTGAGAAAGTACTTTAAAAATCTTTAAATATAATGTAGATTAAATAATTAGTACTATTTTACGCTTATAATTACAATTTCGGTCTCTAATCAATTTGGATCACTTTACGTTTTTTACACTGTTACCTCAACCCAATAGCTTTACAAATTACAACTTACATGATGGTTAAAGTAATACAAAAGTTAAATGAGAGTTGTTGTTGAATTTTACATATAACTATATAAATTTGACCAACTATTCTCATAAATTTTCCTAGATTGTACATTACTTTACACAGATTTATCGGTATTTTTTATTAAGTTTCAACGCCTGTCAGTTAATTATATTGCCACACATTACGTGTTAGTTTTAACCTAAAATATTTTATAGCAAGGAAAGTTCTTAAAAATGAACCTGTTCAAATTCACCATAGAAAAATTTTCTTTTAAAAAAAATTACAAAACTACAACAATCAAGAAATATAAAAGTATTTATTATGTAATAAAATATTACATTAATTATTATATAACTGTGGTATTGACCTTATTTTATTAAGATTTTTTGCGATAAGAAATAATTAGTTAATTAAGGATGGCAAAAATTCTAGACACTAATTTTTAAAATTTAAATGATAAACACTAGACAACTTTTCAATGAACGAACCAATAACATTCACGTTCAAATATCAAATAATAACTAAACTTACGTTCAAGTTCATATCCTTAAATTTGAATGTGTTCACTCTCATCATTCTTTAACAGTTTATAAAATTATTACTTTTAATTACTATGGACACATTATTCAGTGACATATAAATTAAAAAATCCTTTTAGCATTTCACAGTGTCCCGCGATCCACGACTCCTTTGTCAGCCATCGCACCATCACGTGTATATCNACTCCTTTGTCAGCCTTCGCACCATCACGTGTATATCGCAGTTTGACTGACCAACGCCGTGTCCCGCGGGACAAAGTCCGACAAGTGCCGCTCAGCCGACTACGATCCGCCGGTAATTTATGTTGAAGTCATCTTAGTGACACCTTACGAAACGCATCGTTTCGTTCGATGTCTTTTTCTCCGCTTTGACACCATCTCATCGGTCGACATCATCACACTCATCGATTATTGTTTTATTAGTGTAACACTTTGTTTCCTGTACTTGGTGCGCTATACTTTTTTGACATTAATTAAACGTCACTTATCGAACATACGAAGTTTTTATGACGAATGAGTTTTGTTCAATCTTCCCTCTCGTTTATATCACGTTCAAGTAAAAAATATTAGTTACAACACTTGTGAACAATTTTTTTTTTTTATTTGCTGTTTTAATATTTTTATAATGATTGTAGTTGAATATAAATTATCTGAATAACTATAAATTTTAGTGTTGTTTGATTGTAAATCATCTTGATGGACTAAGTTCAGTTTATACTCAACATAATGTTTTTAATGTAAAACACGTATACCCTTGTACTGTTATTTATCAGATTAATTTTACGTACACGATATTCTTTACATGTTATTAGTTGTAGGTGAATTCATAAATATTTAAAAAATAACTTATTACATATTATGTATTCGTGTGTATATATATTTATATATATATTTTACCGCCAAATAATTGTACTTATTTGTATTACTATCGTATGTTCTCTTACATGGATATCGTACAAAGACGAAATATAGTAAGGATTTAAATAAAGTGTTTTTATATCACTAAATATAAAAACGACCTAGTCATGACAGATATCTATTGCAAAGTAACTGAGCTGGAATACGAAGAAGACAAAAACACAGCTTATAATTAAAGAATGAATTAAATCAAACTGACAACTTTCATAACCTTTGATCTTATTGATTTTTTAATAAATATTTCCTTCTTAGATTACATTTAAAGCATATTAATTATTGTTTATCACTAATAAATAAATAATAAAAATAATATATTATATATTAATATTTCATAATATCAAAATATTTACGAGGTAGTGAATATGTTGTGATGATGGGTGCATCTCGTACTAGTGTATATTTATAAAGCATACTCTACCTGTGCTACATACCTACTCTATGTATTGAAACACTTGCAACTTGAGTACTTATCATAAAGTTGTTATTGAAAATTGAATTTTTTTGTAAAGAAAAATGGTGAAATTTCGAAAAAAATATACATATTTGTATTTGTATTTTTTTCTTATAGTGATAAATAATAATATATATGCTCTAAACATGATTTAAGAGGACAATAACTGTTTAAGAAAATTTCAACAGAATTGGATTAAAAATTTTAGAAGTTGTCAGTTAGATATGATATACTTTGTATATACTGACAAATTATAATTTGTCTTAAAAAATTTAATGTCTTGGGAACAATTATTGGTTCTATCGAAGTTTTTTATTTGAAAAATTTTGCTTTCAATCGTAATAGTTTTTATTTTGTAGACTTAATAAGCTATGGAAGACATAATTCTCGATTCAACACATGTTTCAAATGATGAACATTTAATGGTGAAAATAACCAATGCGTTTAAAAAATACGATACGACTACCGTTTTAAATGGATTTAATATGAGTGTTTCTAAAGGTGTCATGTATGTCTATACCTCTCAAATATACTATTCTGAACTTGAGAAATTTTCTATTTTATTACTTAATAGTATAAATCTTTTCAGATATGGTTTATTAGGTCCTAGTGGTTGTGGAAAAACAACTTTATTATCATCAATTATTGGACGTACTCGATTGAACTCGGGTCAAATAAGATTGGGAGTAAAACGAAAGAAACAAATAGGATACATGCCTCAGGCAAGTAATCTAATTTAAAACATATTTTTGAGAATTTGTTACCGAAAAGCTAATATGTCACAAAAAGAGGTTTATGATATTTTTTATCATATGTATAAAGAAGAATGTTTTCTTTCATAAAAATTTACAATTGATCTAACTTTTGGAAAATAACTATAAAATTTAATCTATTCATAATTCTGTAAATAATATCCAAAAGTTTTTTATACAAACAAATTTTTTTGGAGTGCAAAAAAAATAATTTAACGATAAAATAGTCATATTATTTTTCGTAGATGGCAGATATTAATTTTTTTTACATATATCATCAACATTCTCAAATCGAATTTTTTATTTTGGCTTTTGGATACAAAGTACGAAGTTATTTATTGAATTTATTATATTCTCACGAATAATTTTTCAAAATTAAATTATAATTTGAATTAATATTTTATACATTTTTGGATTGAAAATTTATCTATTTATCACAACTACTTGCTTCAGGATTTAGCACTTTACGATGAATTTTCAATGTTAGAAACATTTCATTATTTTGGTTCATTATATGAAATGTCTTATGATGAAATTATTGACAAAGGAGAAAAATTATTAAATTTTATGGAAATGCCACCATGTACCACACAGTTTGGAAATATGAGGTAAAATTAAAAAAAAAAAATTATCTTTTACCATTTTTAATAATGATTTATATAGTGTACTATAAATTAAATTTGTAAATTTTGAAAAATGTATGTCTTGTAATAGAGTTATTAAAATGTTTAATAGCGGTGGACAACAAAGGAGATTTTCTTTATGCGTTGCTCTCTTACATGATCCAAGTCTTTTGATATTAGATGAACCGACTGTTGGAGTGGATCCAATAATAAGTGCAAGGTGAAACATATTCTTTTAATATAAATATTTCTATATTATGGACCTAAAGCGAAAAATCTAGAAAAATGTAAAAATCGTTTATACTTTTTAATTAACTTCCAGAAAATCTATAAAATCCAATTCCATCATTAAGATGGACATTTATTTTGAAAATATGTAAAATGTTCTCACATCAATGGTTTAAAATTAGATTTATTTGAAATTAGTTCAGAAAATTTACTTTTTAATGTTGAGTCTTTTAGTCCAAAGTCAAAGAATTGTAACATTACTTTATTTTACAATTATAAGGCAGTATAAAAAATATTAGATGTTTTTTTATCTTTATTTCAAGTATTTGGACATATTTGCAAGATTTAACCAATCGTGGAAAAACCATAATTATAACTACGCATTACATCGAAGAAGCACGTCAAGCTAACATGGTTTGCTCTTTTAAAATAATAGTTACAATAATCATAGATGATTTATTACATTACCACATAACTATATTTTAGATAGGATTAATGAGAAAAGGAGTTCTATTAGCAGAGGCTTCACCTTTAGACATTATGGAGTCATGTAATGCTGATACATTAGAAAGTGCATTTTTAATACTCAGTCAAAAACATTCAGCTCATATGGTATATAATAAACATTAACTTCTTCGTGTAAAAACAATTAATTTAACTATTAAACATACATAATATATTACAATAAGCTTAAATAAAAGTTAGTACGTTAACACATACGTGTAAGTATTTCACGTTTGTAATGAGTCATGTCAACATAATTTATAACAAAAGTTAATAGCGAAAATGATTAAAATAAAATAAACATTAAAATTTAGGAAGGCATTTCAGAGTATATGTAAAAATTATTTACCTTTAGTTATAATCGAGTAATCTAAATCTACCTAAAATCTTAAGTTGTAAATTAGAACAAGAAAATCTACTCTCCTTTCAGAAATTTTTTCTTTACAATCGAAACCACTTATACTGCGTTAAGGATAAACTAATGTTATAACTTATAGCTAATGTTTTCGATTTCTGAAGAAATTTATTTAATGCTTATTGTCCAATGGAAAGAAAACAAAAATTAAAACATTGGCACACAATTATGCACGACGCGTTCCCTACTGAGTTATTACACAGTTTGTCTTAAGATAAGCTCAATTATAAATATAATTTATTTAAAGTTTATTTTTATTTTTGTTTAATAGTCTACGGAAAGAAAAATATCAAATACTCCTCAGTCTTCAGCAACAACAACACTTAAAAAATCGTCATTTTTTTCTAAGACTCGTTTCAAAGCTCAATTATTAAAACATTGGTATTGGAGTGTCAGGAACTGGAAGTTTGTACATTTAGATCAGTAAAAGTTTCCGTTATTTTTTTACTTAATTATTTATTTATGTTATAAATTAGAATTATAGGTTTCGTATGCCTTTTACCGATTTTTACTCTACTTCTTTTCAACACCTTGATTGGTCAAACTCCTGACCCATTAAACTTTGGAATTATCAACAAAGAAATCAATAAACATACTTGTCAAAAAATTCAACTAGAAGAAATGTGTGACGATCAAATTCCTTTAAGCTGCAAATATTTGTACCACCTTAAAAATAACGAAATAACTTTGGTATTTACCATTTTTACAACTATAAGATGATTAATGTTCTAATATACTTTAACTTTAGTATCTAACATACTAAGAAACTTCTTATAAACTATAAAAATTTAATACAAAAATACAAATATAAAATATATATACAGGAAACAGGTCAATTTTTACGATAATGAGAAAAATAGAAACCCGTTCTCTTACCGACTGAACACTCTATATGTATAAATATATATATACAAGGTGTCTAAGACTTGAAACAATTTAAAATATTGACTTACAATAGAGATATAATTATTAAAATTCATAAATTATGAAAATTAAAGTAAATTAATGACCCAACTGTGATTGAAGTTTTTTAATGCAGAAAAAAATTAAATAAAAAAAATCGTTATATGATTTTATATGTTGTATCAATTAATAATTAAAATGTTAATTTATGGTAAAATTTTGTTTTAGCTATTTAGAATATTATCAGTAATATATTATATAGGCGATTCTTGTATCATTGACCACTTAATTAATCAAAAAAAAATTTATATTAACAATTTTTTTATTTGTTTTTTGTTTTAGTTACATATTTTTCTTAAATTATCAATCATAAAGTATTTTTTATGTTCTTCCTTTATATCTTATAAACGTGTCAACCTTAATTTTTTAAAGGGAAATATATATAATCAACTAACTTATTTAATAGATAATGATTTAATTAAGAAAATGACTGATCGATACAAATTTATAGTCCAGTATTTCATAAGTTATTAAAAATTTAAAGTAATAACTGGAGGTAAGTAGTGGGTGTTGCTATTTTATCACTAATCAGTTCCCGGCCGTACTTTCCCTCCCATATAGGTATAAAAAAGTTAATAACTTCTGAAACATTGTTTAAATTAAAGTTGTTATCAACCAGTCATTTTTTAATTTTATCATTATCATAACCAGATTAATTATGTACGTTGCTATTGAAAAATAAAGCTAACATCCTTATAAGATATAGGGGATGAAAATAAGAATTATTTTATGACAGATAAATNGTATACACATTATCATCATATGTATACACAGTAATCATGAAAAGATAGCGTTTTCTTCTGTCCTTTTCTCAATACGTATTTCAATGTTTATAACCGTAAAATAGTACATGAAAATTCAAATTTTCACAAACTTCAAAACGCTACAGAATATTTACTACTGAATATTAATAAGATATTTTTTTACTAAAATTTTTCTTAAATTCTACTCTACAAAATAGCTATCTTAGATTTTTTTTTTACTTTTTATTTAAAATTTTAAAATAATTAATATTTTTAATAAAATGTAAAAAAATGAATTATTGAGATATAGCTATAGACCTAACGTCTAGCTAATATTTAAAAAAAAAATCAGCTAAAAATATTTACTGGATCAAAAGTTATTTAAGTTGTCAGTGAATGGTGGGCCATCCTGTATATATATGTAACTAACTAAAGTAAAAAAGATACACAAAAAAATTATCATTTTAAGAAAAGTTGAGTGAGTGGCTAATGATAAAAGAATCACTCAGAAAAGTATAGACTTTAAATCACACATGCCGTGATTTCTGCAACCACTTTTTATTAATAAAACTTTCATCTTCGAGTAGAAATATTATGATGATGAAGAGTTAGCCAAATCAGATGCATTATACAATAATATTTGGGGTTATTTATTATTTTCAAATAACTTCACAAACTTAATAAATAAAAGATACGATGATTCTTTTGGTATGAGTTCTGAAGATTTTGAACACATGACAATATCATCGTCAATAGATATGTCTGGTAACTGACTACTTTTAATTCTGATTGTAAATTTTTTTAATAATTTATTTTTGTCGTCAATTTCAGATTTTATTATTAGTAAACTAATTCAAAGTAAATTAATTAATAGTTTTGAGGAACTTAGTAAAGCATTCAATCATTGTAATTCTACATCAGTGCGTTATATTGATCCACGACCTTTTAAGGTAAAATCACTAGTTACTATTATACATGTAACTATTTTACTGAATTGAATAAACTGTATTAATATTTATTAAAATCTAGATAATGGAACCAGTATTTGGTAAATTAAAAGTGAATATAGTTGAATATGGAACACCGGCAATAATATCAATGTTAGTACACCCACATTGTTTTAATACTCATATTACAAAGAAAATAATTTCAACGAAATTATTAAGACATATAAACTCAGTGTATACTAAAATAATTAATCTTGTTAATTCAATAATAAGCTCTCCGTTTTGAAACAACAAAACTTTTTAATAAAGTATATAAATTCATAATGAGCAGTCACGTATCGAAAAGACGCATAACAAAAGTGACAGCACCTAATAATCCTGACATTCATTGTTTTTCATTTTTTTATACTAATGGCCTAATTAATATCACAAAAAAAACGTATACTACATCTTTCGAACACCTGGAAATATTTATAAATTAGTAATTCTTATTCTCGGTTAAAGATGTAAGCAAACCGAACCAAAGTAGATTTTTTGTTTTTTTTTAACAAAGTTTTTACTACTTATATGTTAATGTCCTTTAAAATTCCTCATAATTTAGTTAATTAATTTTGTTTAGTTTATAATTTATACACAAAATAACTATAAAATATTAAAATTTTTCACTTGCAAACGAATTTTTTTAAAAGTTAAAACTAAAAAATAAACAAATTATATATTAACTAGTACTAAAGGCAAGCGTCTTTTTTTTTGATAACAGTACATTTTTATTGATACAGGGTATTTTAAACATTTTTTGTTATGATCGTTAAATCTTGTATCAATTTAAATTAATTGTAACATGAAATGAAACACTTAATTTTTGGACCAAAATAAAAAATTTGTTTATCATTATAGTTAAACTTTGTTTTAGTATGGAATTTTATTTAACATTTCTTTTTACTGCATTATCAATTTGTATGGAAAAAAATCGTGGACTCATGGAAAGAAGCCTTTCTGCAGGTACTTGATATTTAAAAGTTGTTTTTTTTTTTTAAAGTTTACATATGTAAAAATAAAGTTTTTAAAATATTATTTTTGCTCTTAATATAATGCAAAATTTAACTTTTTAGGTCTAACAGTAACTGAAGTTCTTTTGTCACAATTAATAGTACAAATCATCATGCTCGTTATTCAAACATTCACTATTTTCACATTACAATTTATTGTTTTTGATTTTCCTTTCTTAAGTCCTTGGGCAGGACCTTTAACAATCGTATTTTTACAAGGAATTTGTGGAACATTTTTAGGTAAAAATTATTAAATGATTAATTTATCTTAATTTGTAATCTCTGAAGGAGAATTTTAAAATTTAGAAATGACGTTAATAATCGCCATGTCATAGTGGAATTGTTAAAAAAAAAAATTATCCTCTCTATAACTTATATCATTTTTTTCATAGGCTTTGCGTCAAGTATAGCATTCAACGAAGAAAGGACAACAACTTTTATAGGAATAGGTATCGTCTTAACACAAGTATTTTTAAGTGGTAAGTGTAAATAAGTAATAATTTTAAATACATAATTTGATATATTATTTCCTTCTTCATAGATAAATTAAAACTTATAAATGCTAAATAATTTATACTAAGATTGTAAATGTTAACAATTGATCTATTAATAGTGATGAATAAAATTAGATAAAGTTTAATAAAAATATAATTAATACATCTATGTCATCAGGTTTAATGTGGCCAACTGAAGCAATGCATCCAATAATCAGAAATTTTGCTAAAATTTTACCTCTAACATTATCTATTGAAGCTTTTAGATCAATGATATCAAGGAATTGGGGTATACAACATATTGATATTTTTAGTGGTTTTGTATCAATAATTATTTGGATATTAATAGCTGTTTTAATTTCAATTCTTAATTTGAAGTTTAAACAAGGCATACAAGCTAAAAAATAAATTAATAGTCACATTAATTATTTATCACGGAAAAATATTTGAGCTTTATATTAAATGTATAGTTTTTAAATATATTTAAAGTTAATTATTTTACCAATCTTACATCTTTGGTAGTAATGTAATAAAAATTATGTAAATATTTGTAATATTATATATGTATAGTTAGTGTATAATGAATTTTTATTACTATAATATTAAATCAAACTGACACTGGACTCAAATAATTGATAAGAATTAAATATATTTATGTAATAATACGCTGTGATTGATAATAAATTGTAACGCTAGTTTTTTTAAATATTTTTTTATTACGTTATTTTTCAATATTTTATTTCAATAGTATGAACAATATTAATTATTCATCTCTTGAAAATTTCTTCTGACAAAACATTTTTTTTATAAATACATTTTTACAGTATTATTGACGTTTGGTATTAAGATACTATAATTGAGTAATTAGTTGAACATTTTATATGAGAAAAGCACAAGTCATCTTAAGGTGACTTGTCATTTTATCAACATCCATTATAAATACTTTACGGTTCATTTTAGTCATTTTAGTAAACAATTTACATTAAATGTGTATACCAAGTCTAAATATTGATAGTTATTATCAAATAAAATAGTCATTAAATAGATTTCTCGTACGGAGTGATGTTGCACGGTGGTCACACTAGTTGTTGACAAAACTAGTGTTAATTAAGGTGCGCCTACCGTAGTAGATGTAAAGAACGGGTGACAACCATACATGCAATTTTACAGTGGCAAAAAGCATCATGTTCTCAGTGCAGAAGGTAATGGAAAACCATTGCACTTAAAAGTATCCCCAGGATATAACAATATAATTGCTGTTAACCACAACCTAACGGTTGTAAAAAAAAAATTATAGTAATAATTTTCAGCATATAAAACATTTGTCAATTATCAACAAATACTGTTATTACCAATGCTTTAATTCCATAGTAACAATATAAAACTTAAATTTATCATTTTTATAATAATAAGTAAAAAGTATACAGCTTAATAGCTCCAGAGAAAATAATTAATAAATTACTTAAGAATGTGAAGTTAAGAAACAAATGTATTACGTAAAATCGATCAACCAAATATCTTTAAAAGACTTAGAATGGCCGCTATAAAAGAAATCACCTAAAATTACACACACATGCACACAGTATAACCAACAATGGAAAACTTAACGTATTTTTAAATATTAGATATCAATATGAGGATAACGATTCTCAGTCACTTTTAAGTTCAGTGAAAAATATTAATTTTTTCGAACGTAAAAAATAAAATTTAATAAAAAGTAATTTAAAAACTTTTAATATAGAATATAGTTTAAGAAATATGTTTATTAATTAATTATTAATTATAATGGGTAGAATTATTTGATTTTTTGTCTTTCCTTAAAATTAGTGAAAAATTACTTTCTTCGTGTAAAACGTCCCAGTTAACGGCATTAGTTAATATAGAACAATTATTTTCTAAATTTAGATAATCACTTTTTATAATAACACGATTGAAAAATAATCGATTTTGTTAAGAAAATTATAATTTATTTTACATTTTTTTATTACTCTATCATTAATCGCAATAATATTAATATAACTTTAAAATTATATTACTTTAGAAAATAGTATGTTATATTAAATTCAAGTCTAACTACTATACAAGTTTTAACTTAGCTAAGTTAAAAGTAACTAAAAAAATGTTAGCTTCAATTTTACAATGTTATAATATACTTAAATTTAATATGATATTTATGTAAAAAATAGTAACTTGTTAAATAATTTTAATGATTTACTTAATTTTAATGCATTAATCATACGCTTTGAAAGGCTATGTGTTTAATTAGTAAGGAACCACGTCAAATTTCATGAATAATTGAAATTATTTTCTTGAATATTGAGCATATAAGAAAAGTGTACCTTCATTAAGTAATTATTTTTGTTGTATACAACATATACGACATACATAATTACGCCAGTGTAAATCATGTTCATATATGAAAATTTAAATTAAATTGTATATTTAAATTAAATAATTATATTTATAATTAAATTAAATTAAATTGCCATATATAAATGAAAGATAATTTCAATTGAAAAACTGTGGACATAACATATATTTATTAAGAGGAAGTTAACTTAAATTTATAAAAATTTGAAGCCATAGATATTTGCCATTTAAAAGAAATAAAATAGGAAAAAAATAGAAATAAAATAAAATTTAACTAGAAAGAGCGTTAAAATAGGTTGCAATGTAGTTATTTAGTGAATTTAAAAATTCTTTCGATAGACTATGAATTTTTTTTAATAATCAAGCAATACTGAATAGCAATGGTATCCCTAAGAGAGATCATACAGATATATTTTACCATTTTAGTCGACATTTTTTTAATAAATAAAGCGCATTGATGTGGATGTGCTAAAAGAAAATTTTAAGGATTTTTATGTATTTAGGTATTTTTACGTATAAAAAAATTGTTTTTCCTCAAAAAAATGTTCTTTTTATTAATTTTTAATAGTACTATCTTAATGTAAGTATAATTTGTGTTATTTAAACGAAATAAACGTCCCAATTAGTCTGATGGAAACTAAAATAAAGCAAAAATAGACAAAAAAGATATACATCATAGTAAAATTAATGCCCTCTCAGTTTCATATTAAAATTAAAATAATCGTAAAATAACAAAAAATATAACTTCTTTTATTTTTTTTATTAATATGTTCTTCATTTCAAATACATGTTTTTTTTCTAAATTAAAAGTGTATGCATCATTTATAAATTTTAAAAAATTATGGGTGGTATGATGTCTAACGCGACTAGCCGACCTTGTATTGATATAATAAAATAAATGTATTTATAGAAATAATTTTAATAATTATATTCATAATTATTATATTTTAATAATTAATAATTATATATTCATAATTATTATATTTTAATAATTTTTATTGAAGTATTTTAAAGTATAATTTTTCATACACATTATAAATCGATTAAAAACTTTAATAAAACATTTTTGTTTCTAATTAGTTAATCAACATATGGTTAAAATGGTTTACTTAATTTTATTATTACAATTATTAAGTACAACTAATACCCGCAGATTACACGGATTATTACACGTTCATATTAAAGTAGTTAAATCTCAATCAAACTATTGATATTTTTGTCATGTATTTAAAATGTTGGTCACACAGTTGATATTTCTTATTTAATTATTATTTAATTGTGTTTATATATTTATTAATTGTGTCAAAAAGGCACATTTTTAAATTAATTTATATTGATTTTTAAGATTTATTTAATTTAATTGTTTTATTAATATGCATACAATTTATTGAACATTTTATATTTTTTCTAGTGTTATAAAGAGCCGTAGCAAGAACTAATATTGCCTCTGAAACGAACTAAATTTGAGACCCAAGCACCCAATTTATTTGTTACACAGCCTTAGAATGATCTTTATTTGAACAATAAAATGTACGATCAATTTTTATAAATTATTTAAATAATTATCATAACTGAATGAAACGACACTAGTTGAAATAGTATAATTATACCCCTGGAAAATGCACCCTTACCAGTGTGTAGCTACGACTCTGGTGTCTTTGAGTAATTATGATAGGAATTGTAATGAAAAGTAATACCGAATAAATATTTTGAGCAAAACAAATGTAAAGCTCTTTTGTTTATGTATAGGATAGAGCCCCCGCATTCCTAAATACACAAAGTGGCTTCGACAAACTGTTGTTCGTTACTCCTTAATACATTAGTTGATACAATTATTTATACTTCATGAAAAATAATAGTTATACCGCGAAGTACATTATCGATTACACGCAGAAGTCCACCACAATATTGCATGTTCTAACTAAATGTTTCTTGCATCTCTTGTTTGTATATTATGGATATGAATTTGAGAAAATTTTATGGGTAACTTATCAAAAAATATTATTTCCACTTTATTTATTTTACGGGAACAAAAACTAAAAAAAAGAACTGTACAGTGGTGTTATGACATAGTGAGGACTCGGTATAGTTAATATAAGTATAGATGATATCATGTCTTACAGTGATTTGCATCACTATCATAAAAAGCGATTTAATGCGAAATTGTTAAATTCCACAATAATTTGTTAATTTGTAATCTTACAATTTCTTAGTTTTAAAATTACACTCAAATATTAAATGCTTATTAAATTATTGAATTTAATAGCCTAGTTGAGCATAAAGTAATTTTTAGCTTCGATTTTAATTATTCTAGTAATTTTATCTTGATGTGTTTATTCTTATTTTTATATTTTTTTTGTGCCTGTAACTAATTTTCTCAGCTCTCATTTGACAAAATTTAATAACCAATACGTTAAAAGAACGCGGTTTTAATCTTGTTGAACTTATAATCACCAAATAATAAAAAAAAATCCTTTGAAACATGGAAAAATTAATTATAAATAATTTTTTTGTTAAATTATTATTCATTTTTAATATGTTAAAAATAATCCGTGCAAAATTTCAATTTTTTTTTGTAATTAATTATGTCTATATTTTATGTTAAACAGTAAAGTCAAATTGTAGTGCGAGGTAAGTACCACATTTAAACACCCCTTTTTTACAAAAAATAAATGAGTAATTAAGATGTTTATGTTAACAATAATTATTCTCGGAGAGAATTTTTGCAACTTTGTCCATCCAATAAGTATAATAAAAGGTATATGATAAATTGCAATTTAAATTTTTTATAACTGAAATTATAATTAACTAACAATGACCAGAAAAATTAAATTAAGAAAGTTAACTTTTTTTTTTTTTTCTATTTACAATTTTGATACACTTTTGCCATTAAGGTAATGAAATATACAACTGCTTTAACATTTTTTATAATTTCTCCGTGAAAACTATAATACTTAACTATTGAACATCAAATTATTATTTATTCATACATTATATTTAAACTTCATTAAAAAAAATTAAACACTAACTAAATGTAGATATTTGCATCGAGGCATTTTTATAATAAAGATGTTAATCAATGTCAAATATCACCTATACTCATTTAAACTATTCCGCGACCCCACTATGCTCGGTTTTTGTTATACAATAGCATAACATATTTCATATTTCATATTTTTTATAAAATATTATTATATTTTTTTGATATAAATTAAGGTATAACATCTTAGTTATTGGACAGGCTCCATAGCCAATGGAGTATTACACACCCAGGAGCATTGTCTCCAGGGCTTCACCCTGGAGCCCCAGCTTCACAACTGTTACTTTTTTTAGGTTCTAATTCATATGCATATTTCTTCTGTTAAACTTAAAATATTTTTTATTTTTTTGATGTTAAATTATCAGGTAAATAGCATCTCTGAGTTTTTATAAATTCCTATATGGCCTCGAACTTTAATGAACAATTACTCGTATTTTTTTTTCAGTTAGTTAATGATGAATCTAAACATTTATTTTATAATGGAAACTATATTTTTAAAATAATTAAACGAAATTTATTATGTTGTTTATGAATTTTGGCTAAATTTAAAACAACACTTGATGTTTTGCATGAAGTCATAACCGTTTTGATTACAGTAACGGAAACCATTTTTTTTTTTTTGGTTAAATAATTTCTTATTATTTTACATATAAATCTAAAATAAAATCTAAATAAATTCTAGTTGTTAAAAGTTTTTAGGATTTTTCGTATAATTATTTAAATAAATTGAAGTGATTATTAAACATGCGAATTTATAAACAGATCAGTTGGTTTAATTTATGCGTAGAAATTTTTTAAAAAAAAGATAACACCTTGATAAAATCTGAAGGGGTGTCCTAAGAAAAATGTTCTGATTTATATGAATAATTTTCTCATGATAATGACTTTTAAAACGATAACTGATGTAATTACTAAAAATTGTACTATTAGATATTTGACACTGATTTATGCACATATGAACAATTATACATTTTTTCTTGTGTTCAGAATTTAAACACACTATTACGATAATATCACAAAAAAAAGATTTTTTTCTCAACTATGCAAAAACATATCCCAACTGAACAAATAATTTTAACTGTATATTGAATTATAGCCTGGTATTTCAACATAATATTATATTTTAATATACCTCAAGAAGTTATAAAAAACTATAATAGAATGGCAATTGACAAGGGGCTATCGATTTGCCTTTTGGGTGAGCAAGGAGTGAGTAAAGCAAAGACGCTAGAGATTAGCTGTCACATGATATAACATAATCAACGTTGTTTGTGACAACTGGTTCACTAGGTCTTTGTTAAAGGCTTTCTCTATCAAACATTGTTGATATTATTCATATATATTATATTCTCCCTAGTTTTAAGGTAACGGTCTTTGACATACTATTGTGTGTCTACTACTGGTGACATCAAAAAAATATATTTTGCTTTATTTACAGGGTATCAGCGAATTATGGTGTACAACAACACTTTACATTTTGGTATATATATTATTCAATAATAGGCTTTATTTTATCATAGTTTATATTATTAAATTAAATTTTTTTTTTTTTTTTTTTTTGGATTCCACTTTTTGTCCGGTTGTTTTTTTTTTTTTATCAAACCCCTCGCATAAGCAGTTGGCGACCTTGTAAAGTTTCAGCCAAACCAGATGGCCTACTATTTACCCACTGCCCAGGGGTTACACTGGAAAGTGACCTAGTAGCCGAGCCAAGCAATATAGTACTTGTTGACGGAGCTACTAGGTTTTGATTAAAAAAAAAAAAAACAAATATTAATAAAAAGAGAAAGGCCATGTATAATAAAACATTTTTTTTTAAATTATTTAAAATTTATATGTATCATTTTAAAATATATATTCATAAGAAAAGAAGAAAAAGAGGTGCTATATACAACATTAATAAGGGGGTAGAAAAGGGGGGTTTCATGTTGTATTTGTTGTTGACTGATTTCTTGACGGCCCACCACTAGCCATAGTTTGGGTCTCACATCATCACCGACATCTGAACGTTTTATTTTACAAAAAAAAAAACTGAGAACAAAAAAATTTAACAGAAAAAAAATAATAATAACCAGAAACGTGTTTTTTTTTTTCATTAAAAATATAATTACAAACAAATACACTTATTGCTTCGGTAGTCTAGCTGAGAAGTAAAATCCCGTCGTCACGGAATCTGTAGTGACTGGTGATTAGGACGCTGGGTGGTGGTGGTGCCAACTTTGAACATGTTCATTGGGGGAATACAAAAATATTGGTACAGGTGCACAGTGTACGGTCAGCTGATGACAATAGGATAACAGGTAACAGACCGGTTGACTGGTGGAGGTTATCGAATACACAACTATCAAGAAATAATTTTCACCTAATGCACACACCACTAATTGATAAGATTTAGAAAAACAAATTAGTACAAATTCTACAACATTACATATTATAAAGTGTATTTCATCTATTTATACATATATATATATCTATTGATCGATTTGTATCATTGTTATTACTTCTGTGGTGCTAAATTATATATCGCACGTGTGGTGATCAACAATATATTGGTACGTGATAAATGATATCTGATAGTGATTAAAATTACCATCACAAAAAAACGCTTCGACGTAAATCTGTAGATAGTGTTTAATTTAAAAAAATTTATGGATTATTCCAAAATCTACATGATCTTTTATTTCCTTATTTAAATCCTGATTACAAGTTTTATGATTTATAAGTGTAATATGTATATTAGGGTGGTCTTTATTTGACCAACTTTAAAAAATCGAATGGGAAAACCCCACATTTAGTTCTATGTAGTAAATAAAAATTTTTCGTAAAATTTAAGTATTTTAGGTCAAAGGTGTTGAAAAATAAGGAAAAGGGGTAGAAATATAGTATTTTGCTTGTATCTTTTAAAATATTAAGATGACGGAAAAAACTATATAATTAATTTTGTAGGAAAACATATTAGCAAAATAAAAGGTTCTTACAATATCTCTCTAAATATTGAGAATACAATAAAATTAAATGACATGATCAATACTAAGCTACGACTTAGTGATAAAAAAATAAGAATAAATTAAAAAAATATTGTCATTTTGAAGTTTAAAATTTTTTAATTTTCATAGCCTATTACACTTTTTGAAAATTGATAGCTAGGGCAATTATTATTAAATTAAAATAAAATACATAAACTTCAATTTTATGCATTGAGAAAAGATAACCCAACGGATATAAAGTCGCCACCCTCATAGCTCCCCTTTCAGTAAAGTTTATCAGGTTGTAATGTTGCAGAATTTAATTAGTTTTTTTAATAAATGTTATCAATGAGAGGTGTGTGTAGTAGGTGTAAAGTATTTTAATAATTGTGTATATGATAACCTCCACTAGTCAACCGGTCTGATATCTGTCATCAGCTGACCGTACACTGTGCACCTGTACCAATATTGTTATGTCCCCTCAATGAACGTGTTCAAAGTTGGCACCACCACCACCCGGCCTCAAGATCATCGGCCATTACACAACTGCCGCTACAACATTTTTTTTTCTCATCTATACTGCCGAGGCGACAAGTTGTCCGTTTGTATTTTTTTTGAAAACCACGTTTTTTTTTGTCCTCCGTTTTTTTTTTATTAAAATAAAACGTCGAGTGGATCTGCTGTCAACCAAGTGGTGTCGTTGTGTTTTTGTCCTCCGTTTTTTTTATTTAAACAAAACGTCGAGATGGTGATGATGATGATGATTGTGATGTGAGGCGCAACTATGGCCGGTGGTGGGCCATCACTCCTCAAGATCGACAGCAACAAGTATAACGTGAAACACCCCTGTTCTACCCATTATTAATATTGTTAATATAGCACCTCCTTTTTGCTTCCTTTTTTTATTATTATTCTTCCTTTATGAAAATATATATTTAAAATAATAATTAAAAAATTTTAATCATTAATAAAAAAAAAAAACGTTATTATATTATACATGGCCTCTTTTATTTTATGATCTTAATGATTGATTATTTTATGATTTAATGATCTTTTAAAAATTTGAAACTTTAAATGATTATATCTAATAAACGAANATTTTGAAACTTTAAATGTTTATATCTAATAAACGAATAAAGTTATATTAAAAATTCAAATACCATTTACTATTAAATTAAAAAGTCAAACATTTTATTAAANAATTAAAAACTCAAACATTTTATTAAATTAAAAATATGTGTTACCATTTAAAAAAACAAAGTTGACACCCTTACAAGGCATAAGGGATGAACTTAAAAAGTATTACATAGTTAATAATTCAAGAATAATATGTAACTAAGGATAATAATAAAAAAAAATTTTTTAATTATTATTATTCTGTAAGTAATTGAGTGGGTTATGATAAAAAAATCACCCTGTATATATAAGCATACTATAAGGTAATTAATTTTATTGAATTGTATTTATTACTTATTGAAGGGCCACAACCTGGCTGGACAGGGTAATAGTACAATAATATCATAATTAGAATTTTAGTTAACCATAAGATTTCTTCATAGTGTCTCTCCACTTATCGACTAGCTAGTCTGATCTCTGCCACAGTGCGGGCAATCGGAGTGTAGGACACTAACATAACTTATCGTGCATAAATCTATAGTACAGTCGCATCTAACCTAGGTCGTCCTACAGGTGATTGAAAAGAAGTAGGCCACATATCATAAGGTTCTTTGCATAAAGACAAAGATATTATTTGAGATCTCGCGTTGGTACATCCAGCTACGAAATACAAATAAATCAGAGTCGAAATATTATACTAAAAACTAATATTTTACTAATATATATTTATAACTAACATCATACTAAACAACTAAAAGTGTCTCTCCACTTATCGACCAGCTAGTCTGATCTATGCCACAGTGCCGGTGATCGGAGTGTAGGACACTAGTATAATCTATTGTGCAAAGAACTGAAATTGAGCTCGCATCTACCCTAGATCACCATTTGGACGACTGAAAAGACGTAGGCCACTTGGAAATAGTTTTGTTGCACAGGACAGTTATGTTGCTTAGAAGTTATTCATTTGCTTTATNTAGTTTGTTGCACAGGACAGTTATGTTGCTTAGAAGTTATTTATTTGCTTTATAAATTATTAAATAATAAATATATTAAGGTAAAACACCATATACAAAATTAAGGACTATACTACATAAATATACAAAAAGGTTTTTACAAAAAGACAGAGTTATAATAAACTTAGACTTCACCTTGGGTAGATTTAATATAGAATTGTACTAGAAAAGTAGTTACACGCAAGTTAATAATAATATAAACCGTATAAATATAATTGCGTACATTAATGCGTAAACGTATACATCGATAATTGTTACATCAACAACATCATTCATCTCAAGAGAATATCAGGATAGTCAGAGGTAAGTGAAACATTTATTTATATAATAAGTTTATAATAGATCCTTTACTGAAGAATTTTTTTAGTAATAAACAATTAGAACAAGATAGGTCATTGAGAATAAACTAAAATATTTTTATAAAAAACACGATACTTGTGACTCGCCGGAAATTAGTGTGCGCGTTTCTGTGCAGGAGCTAGGTAGTGACCCTTCTTTGTAATTCCATCTTATTCATACATTAGACGTCTTTACACAAGCATACATACCCCGAGATCCCTTTCTATTTCATTTTATTGTAGTCACTGCCGGGTATCTATAGACACTTTTACTTTCCATTGGTACCCATCCTTTTTACACTACGCCCGCTACGATTTATTTCCTTATTGGCAACCTGTGTTACATTTCTTTACATTTTTTCCCTTTCACACCCCGAACTCCAAACACACTTAACAACATTCCTTTACCACAACACACCATATCCTTTTTACTTCTTTTTGTCTACCACTACCTACACCCCCAGTCTTTCTTTTTGTTTATTACAGCATGGTAAGGGTGTCAACTTTGTTTTTTTAAATGGAAACACATATTTTTAATTTAATAAAATGTTTGACTTTTTAATTTAATAGTAAATGGTATTTGAATTTTTAATATAACTTTATTCGTTTATTATATATAAACATTTAAATTTTCAAAATTTTGAGTTAATATACATGTATAATACAAATGGGATTGAANTGAGTTAATATACATGTATAATACACATGGGATTGTAAATACAGGTAGCTAATTGGATTTTTATGACATTGCTGTCTCAGTCACGGATTGTTTATTATCAATTATGATTATCAATAGATATACTTTCTGTATTGTCAGTTAGTGTATTTATAATCAATAGGTACTCGTATTAAAAAAAAAATAGCGTTATTTGGACAGATAATTAAGTCTAGCTATGTTCGGTAATAGTAATTCTTAGTTAATTGAATAAACAAAATTGATTTGGTTACAATTAATAATTTTAATAATAACCCTTAATATATATGTGTGTGTGTGTTGTATGTGTATAAACGATACAAGGTTATAAATTATATCTAACTATTTATTACAGCGTGATGAGTGTATGACTTATAAGTTTAATATAAGATTAATCTTAAGTCCAAAATATGAGCGAGTTAAACCATTTACAATCGAGTATTTATGTAATCAAAAGTCCTCTTCACCATTAATTATTACTAAAATGAAATATATCTGTAGGACTAAAGGATAACATGTAGTCATAATAAAATATAAAATAAAAGACAATACAGTGCCGTAATTTATAATGAAATGTTAAGGAATTAGAATTGGAGAGAGTCAGGATACTACACTAATGTGTTATAACTTTTTTGGCCGTGCTACTTTTTTCTAGAAATTCATTGTGTTTTTATGTATTACGATTTTGATAGTAGTAGTCTAATGATATTATATATATATCTTTTATTTTTAAGGATTGTTTTTTTTAATGATAATTTTAATGAAATTTGGTATAGTAAACTATAGTATAGTTATCTGTTAATTCGTCAATAAAAGATCAAAATTTAAAGATTTAACAATATAAAATTGTATTTGTTTTTAATGTATATTTTACATCTTGGATGTTAAATTTAAACTCTAAATGATATCATTATATAAACAATTTGAAGTATACGTCTGTGAGTTAAGAAGTCTAACCGCAAAATGTCAAATACATTAAATCTATTTTTTTACAAAACATTATTTTAGAATAAATAATTAATATTTGCACTATTTCAGTATAAATGGCAAAACAACGTATGTAAAATTGCTCAGCTAAAATTTAAACATTTAAATAATTATTTTTTAAATTATTATTTTCTAAAGTAGATAAGTCATTGTCATGTATTTACAAACTATACTAATTTTTTGTTCAGTATGTTTTTTTACCGGCACAGTGGTAAGTATTTATTCATTGGTTTATTAGCTTCGATGCGAAGCTGAGAAAGTATTAATTTTACTATGATGTGTTTTTTTTTAAATTTTTTTTTTTTTTTTGTGTCTGTTACCACTTTATCTCAGCTCTCACCGAACGGATTTCTTTCAACGATACGTCAAAAGATCACAAATCGTATCTAGTCGAAGACGTTACCCTTCAAAATTGAAAAAATTTCCCTCGTTCCCCGTAAATGGGGGAAACCTCCAAAAAAATTACAAATTTAAAAATCGCTAATTTTCGAAATTTTTTCAATATTTTTAACTTAATAATGCTCTAACTTTTTCAAAAATGAACATATCAATATAAATTTTTTTTATATAGATGCTTGATGTCTTTACCTATCATTTGGTATATTTTTTTTGTAAATCTGACACTTAACCTGCCCACAGGGGGGGATTTAAAATGACAACTTTTTCACAACAAATTTACTTTTTCAACATAACTTTTGAAAATGNTTTTTTTATGAGAAATAATATTTTTTAATAAACCCTTTTTCATTCGACATACTTTATCTTAATCGAGATATTAATAAGGAACCAGCAGATCAAGTAGCTTTTGGAATAAAACACCAATTTTTTTAAAATTAAACACTATCTAAAGATTTGCATCGAAGCGTTTATTTTTGATAGTGATTTTAATCACTGTCAGATATAATTTACTTGATCCAACTATGCCACGTCACCACTGTGCCGCGACCCCCCTGTGCTGGGTTTTTTATTTATTAAATATGCTATATAAATATTTTAAGAGCCAAGGACTTAATGCACGTCAAATATATCTCTATCATGAATTGATATGGACATATGATATTGATGTAATAGAACATGCTTTAAAATGTAATGGTATCAATTCGAAGTCAATCAATGAGATCTGCGATAGGTATAAAAAAAGTAGAGGTAATTTATAATTTATAGCTTTAATTTTTTTAACATAACTTTTTATATATATGTCAATTACTATTTATAAATAAATTTGCTTACTTTAAAATTTATTTAAACTAAAAAAATACCCAATTTTAAATACTATAAAAATATATTTATAGCTAAATGTTTTTGCTTCGATGAGAAGCTAAGTAGGTATAATTTTACAATGTTTTATTTTTTTATCGCTGTCACAACTTTTTCTTTGCTCTCCCGGATGAAAAATTTCCCTCATTCCCTAGAAATGGGGGACATTTCCAAAACAATTACAATAATTAAGATCGGTAAATTTTGATATTTTTTCATTATAGATTCGATGCGAAGCTGAGAAGGTATTAATTTTACTAGTCTAGTCTAGGTACTACTATCTAGTCGAAATATATGTCTTCGACTAGATACGATTTGTTATCTTTGACGTATCGAAATAAATCAATTCGGTGAGAGCTGAGAAAAAGGGGTAACAGACACAAAAATATACATCATAGTAAAATTAATACCTTCTCAGCTTCGCATCGAAGCTAAAATAAAAAAATTCAGAATTTACCGATTTTAATAATTGTAATTGTTTTGGAGATGTCCAAAGTAGTGGCAATGATGTATTAATATTTATTTAATGTATTTGTATATGTTAAGTAAAAGTTAAATTTTAAGCTGTACTTGAGCTGACGTTAATGTCATCAAACATAATTTAAATACGTTATTTGTTGTACTGTTAAGTTGGGTGTTGCACGATGATCCAATTAAGTTATTATTTTGATTAAACAGCTTAAATAAAAAAAATTAATGAATACTAGTGTTACTATTAATAAATAGTTGTCTATGTCTTATGGCGACAAACGTTATGTATAGTAATACTATTGAAAAGAACGTTGAATAGTAATTCAATGTTAAAATAATTAAAATTAAATGTCTGAGAAATAAAGCTGATTAATACTGATGTATTAATGAATACTTTTTTGATTAAAATTTGATTTTTTATGGTGTTCGAATAAATTTGTAAAAGAATTATCCTAAATAATGTAAATTATGCATTAAGTGAGAGTTCAACTTTGAGAGATATTTGAGCTGACATTTTACGATGACAAACGTAATTGAAATATGTAAAGATACTGACGTACGAAGAATTTATTAAAGAGGGTGGTGTCACAACATAAATGAGTAGTTAACCTTTTTTTTTAATCAAGACAAATGGTTAATAATAGATAAAAATATGTAAATTCATAATAAAAATATATTTTCATATTGATTCTGTAAATTTACAAATTAATTGAATTTCTGTTTTATTTTAGAAAACACATATTTCCACATACTGGCCTTCACCGCTTTTCACATTAATTACAATTTAACTCGTAATTTCTAATAAATTTCGCATATTTTCATAGTATATGCCCCCTTCTTATGTGGAATCCACCGCCTTCCATCCCCAAATATTCACTTTTAACCACCATACCACTAACTGTACTAGCTAAAAATGAGGAAACCTTCACAGATGGGTTTATTCTTTAGCTTGTACAACGTTATACTATCAATGGGAAGGGAACATCGAACTTTCTAGCTGGATAAGTTGTTTGGATTGCTCGTTGGAGGGGCCGCTTATATAGATTGGAACTACTTATATTGTTTCGTTACTTGAAAAAAAAAACCTGAAAAAAAAGAAAAAACTACCAAAAATTAAAAATATGATCACAAGGGAGGTATCATAACCACCTGAGACACCCCTTAAATACACTATTGCATTAAGATATTACATGTTGTACTATCCAAACGGATTTTTTATGGCTATCTAATGTAGTAATAATTAAGATTAAACGGTTTAAAATTACAAATGAGCAATTAAAATTTTGTATAACGTGTTAAAAACCCCTGGATATTATTTTATAATAGCGTAGAGTATAGAACATATGGTCTTCGATTGTCGTCGGACACAGGAATGTGCTGACCAAGGGATTTAGGGCAACTATAAGTAAAGTACTCCCACAGTAGATCCCATAGAGTCAGTCGTGATTCGGTATGTGAGAGTGACGCTACACATAGTATTCTAAGTCTAAGCCGTTTAATTCTAAGTCTGTATACTAAGCTGTATTCTATTTTCGTGTGTTATTTATTATAACATTCAGTGTTATTGTATTCTATTCTAATCGATCACGATTAAATTGATCATTAATAAATAAACTTTATTTTATTCTACTTCAATTCTACTTTTTTACTAAAAATCCATCTTCTCCACGCAGGCCCGCATTACAAACGTAATGATAAGTGCTATACAGCCGCATAAGCGATTCCGAATTACAAAAGTTTATAAATTTTAACATTTTCTAACTGAATTTGTCTGCTAATCTTAAATAAAACTAAAAAATTAATTATTCTTTCAAATAAAAAGAGCTCAAAAATTATATTATAAGCGCACTTTTTAAAATTATTTTTTGTAAACAATTATGAAACATAAAATTTTAATCACCCTGTATTTAGTGTATCAATTTTTTATAGAAGTTTCAGCCGTACAACTCAACATGATTCTGAATTTATTGGTTCAAGTTAACAAGTGGGGTGATGAAAGAAATGTAAAATTACATATTACTTAGATTATTTTCCTTTTTACCTTAATCGTTAATAAATTATTTTGCATTTTCTAGGTGGAAAAATTGTGTACAGAAGAGGTTGAAAAATTCTCAATTGAATTCGATAATCTTGACTTAGACAATAATGGTCGTTTAAATAAAGAAGAATACAACAATTTAATTGATTATTTAATTGAAAAAGTAATTATAAATTTATTTTAAAATATTCATAATTATTTACATTCATAACCCAAGATTTTTTCTCTATCTACATAAAATTAATAGACCTCATAGTAATTTTGAACAAATAATTAATTAACATCTTTTCAAATAACTTCAATGATTTTATATATTAAAGATATCACGATTTATATAAAAGACAGTCATTATAAACGGAGAGTAACTTTTTGTCTATTGACAACACTGTGAATCAAAAAGTAACTATGTATACCTATTCTATGTTTAAAACTGTATTAGGATTCTAACATATGACTATCTTTTTATTCATTTCTAATTATTTAAAACATTCATATTAATATTAGTTCATTTTCGTTTGCATACTTTGCAATATCATGATTTAATATATAAATGGACTGTACAATTCGATTTTGATATCGATTGACACAAATCTGCTCTCGAAACCGTTCAGATAACAAAAGAAACTTATAAAAAAAAATGCCTAAGTAAATCGACAATATTCCGATGGTACAAAGTGTTCAAAGAGAGTAGAGAATCACATAGAGTCTTCGCCGCCGAAAATAGTCCGATAGTTGACATAGCGATCAAAGTCATTATTTTGTTTTTAGTTTCGATGCGAAGCTGAGAAAGTATTAATTTTACTATGATGTGTTTTTTTTTTAAATTTTTTTTTTTTTTGTGTCTGTTACCACTTTTTCCCAGCTCTAACCGAACTGATTTTTTTCAACGATACGTTAAAAGATCACAAATCATATCTAGTCGAAGACATTACCCTCAAAAATTGAAAACATTTCCTTCGTTCCCCATAAATGGGGGAAATCTCCAAAAAAATTACGAATTTAAAAATACCCAATTAAATACATATATATTTATGTTGTATTTAATATTACTACGTTAAGAAAAGGTTATTATACTGGTAATCGACCGTTGTGTCACCTGTATAGATAGTAATATGAATTAGTTTACTTCCTACAATCTCCATCCTAATTTCTGTGCAAGTGTACAATTATTGATTGTGATTTTATAAAATATGTAACAAATAATTTATTTTTGTATAGGTTATTAAAACGCGGCGTAAAATACCTTTATGTGATTATTTCATGAGCTATAAATTTTTTTACATACAATTATTGTTGAATTTATTTTTAAATTATTATTTTAATAAAATAATTGTCTCCATGGATAGAAGTAATACTTCCACGGCCCCTCTGCCAGCCGTAAGAGGAGACTAATGAAGTTGCGTCAGGTCGACAACCGACGTAAATTTTTTTCAAAAAGTAAAGTTATTACACTAAACATCATGAAAATTGTTTTGTTTTGAACCGTGTTAAACTTAATCATTCTGATATGGAAAAAATATTATACAAGTTTATGCTTTTTAATATTAAATTGTATAGAAATTTTTAAAATTTATATATTTTTTTTATTAAAATCTTTTTTTTCTTCGCCTTAATCCCAACTACTTGGGGTTAACCAATCTTATCCTAAACTTCCACTTAACACATCATCTATGCTCACATCAGCTGTCTTCATATTACATTTAATAATATCTCTCCATCTCTTTTTTGGTCTTCCTCTACCTCTTCTTCCTTAAATATTAATTTACATAGCTTTTCTCACAGCTTCCGATTCCTCTCTTCTCATAACATGACCAAATCATCTAAGTTTATTTTCTCTCAACTTATTATAATTGACACTACACCTATACTCTCTCTTATATGTTTGTTCATTATCCAATCTTCTCTAGTCACTCCACTCATCCATTTAAGTATTCTCATCTCTACTACATTCATTCTTTTTTCAACTGCCCAACATTCTAAACCAAACATCATAGTTGATTTCAATACAGTCTTAGTAGTGTACTATTAGAACTTTTTTTTTTAATTATGTACTTATCAATAAAAATAGTAGCACTTTCATTTAGATTAATATTGGAGATTCGTCTTTCAAAAATAAGACTCGCAATTAAACTAATATCGATGGAAGTTTACTAGTTAATTGAAAGTTACATGGAAGTGACTAGTAATAAAACAACATTCGTGTTTTATTTTCATCCAATATTAAAAAATGTTAATAACTTTCACAAACATTTAAATGCCAATAGACCTATTTTTAGAATATTAAAAATACAATTAAAATAATTCAGTAAAAAATTTTAACGAATACAAAAAAAATAAATTTGATTTTATGCCAAACGTTGAAATTAAAGCGTAACGTGTTAATGAAGTCCAATAGAGTTTAAATTTTGCAGGTGATTTATTTACATACAATTAAAAAAATATATTCTCGGCGTCCATTAAAATTTAGAATTTCAAAAATAAGGGCATTTAATAAGGATATAGCAATAAACTATTTTTCATATTTTAGGAATTAAAAGTGGACGAGGATAACAAAATTAATCCTAAAGGGTCTGTGGATGTTTTTGAGATGGATATTATTGACGAAAGTAATTATTAAACAAATAATTGTAAAAATTCTATATTTTATTTACATTGTGGTATTTTTTAGACAAAAATTATTTCGATTTAAGTGATGTTTTGTTAAAAGTAATACAGTACAAGGCATACTATAATGGAACAACATTTGTTGAATGTAATATTTGGTATATCGTTCAAGCTATATTATATAACATTTCAAATTTTAATGAACCGAAATCATTTAAACATATTCTCAGTGATTAAATATAAAAGTATTATTTTGTTTAAATTTTCAAAAACTCATGTTTTTTTTCTTTCAAATATTTTAAAATTATAAAAAGATGTAATTTCTACATCCAATTATTTTATGTATTTTATTATTATTATTATTGCTTTAGGTTTATTTAAATTTCATTTTATATTGAACCAATCATTATAGTATTAAACATTAATATTATACTCGTTAATCTCTTTCTTAGTACATGTTTAAAATAATCCGTCAACGTTATTATTTGAACGGTGTATGGGTTAAATGTACCAAATTCATTTTAACATTTGTGTTTTTCGCATATTCTTATAAATATTCAGAAGACACGTTCCATAAAAAAGAAATTTGATTCATCATTTTTTTGTTGACATTAAACCTATTCTCCCTTTTATATGTTCGTTCCTTATCCTATCTTATCTAATCACTCCACTCGTCCTTTTAGGTATTCTCATCTCTGCTACATTCATTCTCTGCTCTATTCTCTTGTTAACCGCACAGCATAATGAATCATACATCATAGGTGATCTCACTACAATCTTATAGAATTTACTTTTTAGTGTCATTGGAATTCTCTGATTGCATAACACACCAAACGCTTCTCTTTGCTTTATCCACCCACACTTAATCCTGTGTTTAACATCCTCGTCAATACCACCGTTCTTTTGCACAACTGATCCTAAATACTTTCCACCTCTCCCTCATGTCCTCGCTTATTGTCACTGATTTCCTCATTTCACTTATGTAGTGTTTTCTTATTCAAACTCGCAATCTATATACTCTGTCTTACTCCTACTTATTCTTAAACCCTTTTCATCATGAGCTGATCTCCTTACCTCTAGTCCTTGATTAATTTCCTCTCTATTTTCTCATATTAACACTAACTATATCGTCATCGTACAACATGCACCATGGCACCTCTCCTTGTATTTCTCTGGTAATTCCATCCATTACTATAGTAAATAAATAAGGGCTTAAATCAGAACCTTGGCGCAGTCTTACTCTTACCTTATAACCTTCTGCTACCTCTCCCACACTTTTTATCCTGATATAAGTGCCATCATATAATATAATATATTACATTCGCTATTATATTAATGTATCATTTTAGTACTCTTTTTTTCATTAATGCCCGTTTTAAAACTTCTCTCTATACTCTATCATACACTATCTCCAAATCTATAAACACCAACATTTAAATAATTTCCCTATACTGTTCTATTAATCGCCTCATAAAAAAAACTGGTTTTATCAATGGCTTTTTAGTCAAAAAACCAAACTGTTTCATTGTTACTGATGTTTTCCCTCTTATTTTTTTGTATATTACCTTTTCCCAAATCTTCATACTGTTACAACGATATTTAGGGGTTGATCCTAAATGACCGTCAGCAGTATTCTAAGGGACCAACTGGGGATATCTGACTAGGCTATATCTACCTTTGGTACTAAGGTATCCTATTTAATTTATATTCCCTCAGAGGAACTACCAATGGTCATACTACAATATATATATAACACTCTTGGTTAACATCGATGTAAATATTTATTAATTAAAGAGATATTTAATAAATAATACAACCTGCTGGACACTTTGAGATGATATAATCCAACAGGGAGCTGACGGCGACACACACACACGCTATTTACGTGATAGGCAAGTTAAGTTAAATATTAGACAAAAAGTAATGGTCGCTATTTTTTATAATGATTGAAAATAAATATACAAACAACTTTGCTCTTGTAATTTTTTTTTTCCAATCAACCGTTTACCGTTAAAGTTAAATGATTTTGGACTAAATTTCTATTATTATTTTAATGTTATGAATACAGAAGTCACTTATTTTCTATGGTGTAATATAAACTAATTTTTATTGATCAAGATATGACAAGTAAGATGGCAATAATAATTTTCGACACACTAATTGAGCGATAGTTATCTATTATTATAACAATAATAATAGATTCGAATTGGGTCTATGCTATATTTTCATAGCACAGTCTATCAGAGGCCTTGACACGGTCCCGCGGCGTTCTCGGTAAACGGTGCCCCGTGACACCTTTATCAGCCGTCGCCCAACTACGTGCATATGGTAGTTTGACTGACTAACACCGCGGGCGATACGCCACGGCACAAAGTCCAGCAAGTGCCGCACGTCCATCTACGACCCGCCGCCAACATACGTTAAGTAATCTCCGTGACACCGCACGGTACGGATCTTCTGCATATCACGCCTTACTACCAACCCGCAGCGCCTACGATATTACCATCGGTTTTTATTAAATATTAAGTATATTGTATATTTTATTTTGTTCTTGTTTGTGACTTTTTCTGAAGAAACAATATACGGCTTCGCGCCACTTTGTGATAAACAAATCCTGTTCGTTCTTCATTTGGTGCTCTACGACGATAGTCGTTACAGCCTTATTTTTGAATCGTCCGTTCGAACGTATACGTTCATTGAATGGACACGTTCGTCAAACGGATTCTATTGTTCAATTAGATATACAGCCTTTTAGGTATAGTTCGATGAACGTTTATGTTCCACGATTGTTTGCAATTTATTGTAATAACATAAATAAATATTTTGAATATTAAATTTATACGGCTTGATTTTTAATATTAAAATATTTATTTTTAATTAATATATTACATTTTAATAACAATAATTTATTACTAACACATACATGTATAATTTGTTAATTTAATTTACTTAATGTGAATTTAGTTCTAGTAATTCGTCAAAATTATTATATAAAATTATTTATATAAATAATTCAAGTACACAAATTCTAAAAAAACAACGGTAGCACAGTGGGGTCGTGGCATAGTGGAGACATTGCATAGTAGGGTCCAGTATAGATTTAATCTGGCAGTGATTAAAATCACTATCATAAGAAACGCTTCGATGCAAATCTGTAGATAGTGTTTAATTTTAAAAAATTGATGGATAATTGCAAAAGCAACATCAACTTCTATTAAAATAAAATACAAAACCCATAATTATCATACAAAAATAGTATATTTTTCAATATGGTAGCCATTTGCGTATAGAAGATAGATCGTCGGGACAAATTTTTTTTTT
>NW_026099575.1:40518163-40519427 GCF_025091365.1 Daktulosphaira vitifoliae | reverse complement strand
GGGGAAACCTCCAAAAAAATTACAAATTTAAAAATCGCTAATTTTCGAAATTTTTTCAATTTTTTTTACTAAAAACTGCCGTAACTTTTTCAAAAATGAACATATCTATATAATTTTTTTTTTATATAGATGCTTAATGTCTTTACCTATTATTTGGTATATTTTTTTTATAAATTTGACCTTTTTTCTGCCCACAAGGGGGGATTTAAAATGACAACTTTTTCACAATAAATTTACTTTTTCAACATAACTTTTGAAAATGTTCCGGAAGGTCTGACACTTTTATATATATCTTAAATTAAAGCTAATGTAATGTACTTTAATTTGAAAAAAAAAAATTTGACCTCTGGACTTGTCTTCATGGTGAAAACGGCTACCGAATGCTATTTTTGTGTGAAAATTTTCGATTTTATAATTTACATTTTTTACTTTAAAGTGCTATAACTTTTTAAAAAATGTATGGATCAATACAATTTTTTCATGAGAAGTAGTATTTATATACATCTTTCATTGGATATACTTTTTTTTTAAATCAGACTATTTCCCTATATATGGGGGGGCTTCAAATATAAAAAATGCATATAGAAAGTAGAACTTTTTCAACTTAACTTTTGAAAGTGTTCCGGAAGGTCTGACACTTTTATATATATCTTAAATTAAAGCTAATGTAATATACTTTAATTTGAAAAAAAAAAATTTGACCTCTGGACTTGTCTTCATGGTGAAAACGGCTACCGAATGCTATTTTTGTGTGAAAATTTTCGATTTTATAATTTACATTTTTTACTTTAAAGTGCTATAACTTTTTAAAAAATGTATGGATCAATACAATTTTTTCATGAGAAGTAGTATTTATATACATCTTTCATTGGATATACTTTTTTTTTAAATCAGACTATTTCCCTATATATGGGGGGGCTTCAAATATAAAAAATGCATATAGAAAGTAGAACTTTTTCAACTTAACTTTTGAAAGTGTTCCGGAAGGTCTGACACTTTTATATATATCTTAAATTAAAGCTAATGTAATATACTTTAATTTGAAAAAAAAAAATTTGACCTCTGGACTTGTCTTCATGGTGAAAACGGCTACCGAATGCTATTTTTGTGTGAAAATTTTTGATTTTATAATTGACATTTTTTACTTAAAAGTGCTATAACTTTTTAAAAAACGTATGGATCAATACAATTTTTTCATGAGAAGTATTATTTATATACATCTTTCATTGGATATACTTTTTTTTTAAATCAGACTATTTCCCTA
>NW_026099575.1:40407413-40517246 GCF_025091365.1 Daktulosphaira vitifoliae | reverse complement strand
AAATTAAACACTATCTAAAGATTTGCATCGAAGCGTTTATTTTTGATAGTGATTTTAATCACTGTCATATATCATTATACTAGATCCAACTATACCACGTCACAACTGTGCCGCGACCCCCCTGTGCTGGGTTTTTTTATATTATTAATTAATATAATAATTAAAAATAATTTATTGAATTATTTTACATATAAATAAATATATATCAATAATAAATTTAATATTTATATTTAATAAATATAGTTCTTAATTCGAAAAAATGCCACCCTAGGCCACGGTCTACCCCTAAAGACGCCACTCTTTGGAAAAGTTGTAAACATACAAATACATGAATAATTTCCACAAAAAACTTAAGGCAAATTTTCAAAAGATTTATTACGAGGTGCAAGGATACTACAATAAGTGCGGGGAGATCGCGGCTGCCGACCTCTTCAACGAGGACGGTACGCCACGGACTAAACTGGACCGGGCGAGCTCGAGGTCGGTTCTCACGGCCGGTCTCGTCCTGGCGTGCAGGCAGGCGCAACGGCTTGAGAACATGGTTCTCGTCGTGCCGCTGCACCACCAGGTTAGATCGGCTGTGAGAGATCTGATAAGGAGCGTTCACTCCTTGACGACCTCGAGCAGACCCACACCCCAAAAGAGAAGGTGCAAACCGTTGAAACGTCGACGCAGACGGAGCCTCCAGAGGCCACGAGGGGGCACGTGCAGACGGCCTGTAGCGGGCCCAACCGGACCGATGCGTACTTCTCGTGTAGGGCAGAGGACCAACGGGCCAGGGACTACCCCAAGAAGGTGGGAGGGCCGTAGAAGCCTATCCAAGGTATCTCCTGTCCTCTCGATACTTGTGTGTTTTTCTGTGTTTTCTCGTGAATTTTATGCCAACCCACAGCAAAGCCTCCACATGGTGCGAACTGGGCAACGGATCCCACTTTGGGATCCGGCTAACGGGAGGCCACGTCGTGTTGTGCCTCAGCTCTTGATTAATTTCGGACTGAGTCACAACACGGCGGTGTGAGTTTTTATGCAACGTTGGGCGCCCTGAAGCAATACCTCACGGTAGTTCCAGGGCGTTCAACACTATGTCGACCGTGTTGAAAAAAAAAAAAGGATACTACAATAACCCAATTGTCGTCTTATTATTATAAAGTTCAATACCAAAAAAATTAATACCTTCAACTCTTGCTTTCAACAATAAGTATATAGAACCATAAATTTTATTATTTGTTAATTGGGTCATAAAATAGACCACACAATTATTAGCTAAAATTTTAACCATAATGTAACTCTTATCTTAATGTTTTATCGAGTCTTTTAGATAATAACTTTCCTTTAGTGGTTGTGTATTCCCTTCAAGAATCATTCATTAACTACTACCATATTTTATGATATTTATTGTCTTATTGTGTATTAAATTTATAAGCTATACAGAGTGGCCCACCACTCACTGACAACTTAAATAACTTTTGATCCAGTTAATATTTTTAGTTGATTTTTTTTTTAAATAATAGTTATACGGTAGGTCTATAGCTATATCTCAATAATTAATTTTTTTACATTTTATTAAAAATATTAATTATTTTTAAATTTTAAATAAAATGTAAAAAAAAAATCTAAGATAGCTATTTTGTAGAGTAGAATTTAAGAAAAATTTTAGTAAAAAAATATCTTATTAATATTCAGTAGTAAATATTCTGTAGCGTTTTGAAGTTTGTGAAAATTTGAATTTTCATGTACTATTTTACGGTATTAAACATTGAAATACGTATTGAGAAAAGGACAGAAGAAAACGCTATCTTTTCAATATACTTTTGAATGAGAGTGATAAGTAATAATTGCCTTATCTAATTTCTTATCATGGTATTAATGCCAAGTTTGTAATGTATACACACTATCATCATATGTATACACAGTAATCATGAAAAGATAGCGTTTTCTTCTGTCCTTTTCTCAATACGTATTTCAATGTTTATAACCGTAAAATAGTACATGAAAATTCAAATTTTTACAAACTTCAAAACGCTACAGAATATTTACTACTGAATATTAATAAGATAATATTTTTTTACTAAAATTTTTCTTAAATTCTACTCTACAAAATAGCTATCTTAGATTTTTTTTTTACATTTTATTTAAAATTTAAAAATAATTAATATTTTTAATAAAATGTAAAAAAATTAATTATTGAGATATAGCTATAGACCTAACGTATAACTGTTATTTAAAAAAAAAATCAGCTAAAAATATTAACTGGATCAAAAGTTATTTAAGTTGTCAGTGAGTGGTGGGCCACCCTGTATATTTATTAAGTAATTAAAATATATACTTACATTATTATTAAAAAAATTACTATAACTAAAGAATTGATCTTTAATAATAAACTTAAATTAAAAAAAAAAGTGAAACAATAAAATAGCTGTGTAGAATTTAAAACTCAATTTTTTGTTGTTAATATAAATGTATATAATGTATTTTATTGTTGCGTTTTTCATGGGAATTGTATTAAATGATGTGATTTTTGCTTTTGTTACTCAAATATCTCTAAAAAAGGTCGCGCTGCAATTAATGAGATAGTAAACAAGTATCATTGATGCATTGTAAGTTGCCTTGAAATAATTTGGAAACGCATTTTATAAATGAATTTAAAGAATGCATATTTAAATGAATTCGGCATTTAATAAATAAATACTTTTATAAGTATATAATATATATATATTCACTTATGAATGTGTTAAAGCTTTCATGGATTGTCTTGTTACTTGAAGTGCTTGCATGTTTGCAGTTGAGTTCTGACGTTTTGGACTCATTGCAGAGTCCATCTTCAGAGTGATGGTTGCTAGTCGGTGGCTGCAACTATACTGGCNAGTATAAAATTAATATTTTACGATATAAAAAATAAATGTGAAAATAACAACTTATTCTTTTAAATATGATATCATAAAACGCATACATAAATATACCTAACAATTTTTAATAATAAAATTTAATGATAAACTAGTGGTTGATATAGTTTAAGAATTGTATATTATATATAGATAATAATACCATTTAAAATAATTTTTAATACTTAACTAAACATTTTTATTTGTAAATTTTTTTAAACTAATTTATGTTTTGTATAACAACATAATTAATTTTAATAATATGTATTATAATAAATATATTTTATTAATAAAAACAATTAAAATATCTCATTAAAACAGGGGGAGGTCTTAGCTCCCCTATTTCCGATTTTAGCTACTTCTACGAATAATTGATTTGTTTAATGAATTTATTTAATTAAAACGATTTTAATTTAAAATTACAACTTCAACGCCGAGGCAAATGGTCAAAATGAAGCGGAATGTTATCATTGGTGATTTGACAATAATAAAGAATGACACTGCGCCGCCTTACCAATGGCTGTTGGTTCGAGTGTCTGCTGTTCATACACGAACAGATGGAATTGTCCGTGCCGTTACTGTGAGAAATTCTGGCGGAGCAGAGTTTTGAACATGACCCCCTATAATATTGTTATCCCATTAATTAGTTGCCTAATATTCTGATATGGCCTAATATGCATAGTATTTGTATGAAGTAATTTTTATCATTTTTATTTTTAATGTGTTATAGTAATTAATTTATTTGTATTTTCAATATTCTATGTGTTCGTATTATTAATATTATTCATAATTAATGTAAGTTACATGCATTATTTGTATTTTTATGTGTTTTCGATGAAAATCTTACTTATTTAGTTCATTATTATTTTATATGTTTTTTGAATAAGTTATTTTCCACTGTTAGTCATAAATTACTTCAGTTCCTATATATGTGATTTAAACTTAGAAATTTATATGAGCCATGTAATTTTTTTTTTTTTAATATTTGTTATTAGAAACTGAAAGGTGTTATGANTTTTCAATATTTGTTATTAGAAACTGAAAGGTGTTATGAGTTCATTGTTATATAAATTTTAGTTGTTAAATTACCAATATAAATGTTCCATGTTAACGATTTATAGTGCTTCAGACAAGTTCATTAGTCATACTGTGTTATTTTTTATGTTTTAGTTTAAAAGGCTCTAAGACCTTTCAAAAGGGGGTTCATGTTCGCGCCAAGCGTGAGAGCTGCACTGGTTGGGTGTGGTCAGCTGGTAGTGCTTGAGCTCCATCAGCTATTAGGACGCTATATCAGCGGCCTGTATTGTTTGGTCGTTTTATTCAAAATATATATATATATATGTACTTGTTGTAGTATTATACAGATTAGGTAAAGTTACGTTGATTTTCATTTTAGTTAATAGTTGTTTTTGTATGAATTAGTAAAGCATTGTTTTTAAAATACATTATTCATATTATTATTTTGAAGTTTTGTTTTTAAAATACATTATTCATATTATTATTTTGAAGTCAAATAGTTGTTTTCATTATTTCCTTTTTTGTTTACATAGGTTGGTGCATTATTGCAGTGAAACTACAGATATTGTATTACTGTTGTAAATTGTAATTCATTTTATTTATATAGAGCTTAGATGCATGTAAGTAGTATGAAGTATTATATTTATTGATTATTCGGTTCGATAATGATAGGTTTAGCTGTTTGTATTTAATTATTTAGTTGTATTCATTGAGCTGGGTAAGCTTATTTGTCTTTTGGCAATTTTAAATTGATTAGAAACCTTTTTTGTTGATTATTAGTTGCCCCTATTTTAAGCAGTACGGTGGAGTTCTATTCCTCATTTTTATTTTGAATTTTTTTAGAACAGCCCAGGCGGAGACATCATGTTATTTAACCATCTTTAAGCCATTTAAATTCTATCTCTTTATAATAATGATTAATTTACATTTTTTTTTCGTCATCATCATTATATGATCAGAATCTCAATAAATAAATAAAATTGCTCTCGATAATCTTTTATTTAAATCAAACATTTGTTCCAAACATGGAACTAATAATAAATAAATAAAATGTTCAATAAAATGTTTTTTGGAAAAAAAGTATTTAGATAAAGGTATCATTGGAACAACTAAAGTTTCGACATAATGTTTGATGATATAATTCCTTAGCTAAGTACAATTTTTACTATACAAATATATTTTGTACTATCTAAAATATTTTTGTTTAAAAATTTTTACGTGAATATTTTAAAGTATTGTACATTAATGTTCAATAATTAACCAAGATTAATTATTAATTTATCGAAAGTATTAAGGTTTTTCTAACATAATTATATATTTTTTAGCTTCGATGCGAAGCTGAAAAAGTATTAATTATACTGTGTTGGTTATTTTTTTGTATGTGAACGCTCAATCACAGCTCTTGCTGGAACGATTTTGATGAACAATACGTCACAAGATCACAAATTATATCTAGTCGAAGATATTACCCTCAAAAATTGAAAAAATTTCCCTCGTTCCCCGTAAATGGGGGAAATCTCCAAAAAAATTACAAACTTAAAAATCACTAATTTTGGACATTTTTTCAACTTTTTAAAAAAAAACCAAATCAATATAATTTTTTTTTCATAGATGCATGATGCCTTTGCCTTTTATTTGGTATATTTTTTTTATAAATCTGACTCTTTATCTGCCCACGGGGGGATTTAAAATGACAACTTTTTTGCAAAAATTAACTTTTTTAACTTAACTTTTGAAAGTGTTCTGAAAAGTCTGACACTTTTATATAAATATTAAATAAAAGCTAATGCAATATACATTATCATCGAAAAAATAAATTTCCGACTTTATTTTGTCTTCACGATGAAAATAGTTACCAAAAACTATTTTTGTGTGAAAATTTTGGATTTTATTTTTTACATTTTTAACTTTATAATGCTATAACTTATTGAAAAGTGTATGGATCCACACAATTTTTTTATAATAAATAATATTTATTAATAATCCCTTTTTCATTCAGGATATTAATAAGAAAATAGCAGATCATATAGCTTTTGGAATATTTCACCATTTTTTTAAAATTAAACTTTATCTAAAAATTTGCATCGAATCGTTTTTTATGATAGTGATTTTAATCAGTCAGATATCATTATACTTAACCCAACTATGCCGTGTCACCATTGTGCCACGACACACCTGTGGTGGGTTTTTTTTACTTAATACTGTCATAACTTTTTTTAAAAATGAACGAATCAATATAATTATTTTTTTTTTAGACCCCTTAGATATTTACCTATCATTTGCTATATTTCTGCGAATATTTGACCTATTGCCAACTCTCAGGAAGAGTTTCAAAATTGCAACTTTTTCACTAATAATTAACTTTTGAAAATGTTCCGGAAAAGCTGACACTTTTATATATACCTTAAATTAAAGGTTATGTAATATTATTTAATTTGAAAAAAAAAATTTTAATTCTGAACTGCCTCCTTCGTGAAAATGACTATCGTATGCAAAAATTCTTGGTATTATATTTTACATTTTGATACGTAATCCACACTACGGCCGCACAAGATAAATGTATATATATTGTCACAATATATAGTTTTACAACAACGAAAAGAAGAGAAAGAACAATCGTAAAGATGATATTTTTAAAAACTTTTTAAAAAATTCACGAATCAATTTTATTTATTAATGATAAATACTATATATATACCTCTTTCATTCGACATACTTTTTTTTTAAATCGGACTATTTCTCTTTAAACAGGAGAGGTTCGAACCTTTAAAAATGCGTATAGAAAGTAGAACTTTTTCAACTTAAGTTTTGAAAATGTTCCGAAAAGACCGACACTTGTATTTATACCTTAAATTAAACATATGTAATATACTTTATTTAGAATGTATGGATCAATATTATTGTTTTTTTATAAATAATTTTTATATACCCCTTTCATCTGACACATTTGTTTTTAGATCGGATTATATCCCTTTATAAAAGGAGGGTCAAAACTTTAACTTGAAAAAAAAATTTGACCTCTGGATTTGTCATCATTGTGAAAATGAATACTCTTTTTAAAAATATGCTATTTTTGTGTTAAAATTCTGTTTTTAGTATTTTATTGTATTTTAAAATACCTCACAAGGGGAGTACACTGAATTTCATAAATATTATATAAATCAAATTGATATAGCATAGATAGTTAAACTTAGATAAATTTTTTTGCTTCTTTTAAGTCGAAAAAAATAACTAAAATTTAAACATTTTTTTCAGTCAACAGAAGCGACGTACAGTTGCCAAATCGGTAACACACTTGTATCTTACGCGCTTGGAGTAGAAGTTCCATCCCGTGTATGGCAAAAGATTTTTTTCTTAATTCTTTTTAAGTTTGAATAAATTTTCAACTCATTTAAACTCAATAACTTCAATAAAGATGAAGGATCCCATCACTGTAGTCATCACTCGCAAGAAGAAATTTCTTATTCATATTAAATTATTTTACTTTGTAATTTAATAAATTTTTTACTTTATCTATATGTGGTACTACTAGACTATAATATTCCAAACTTTTTGGTAACATGTTGCTATATAAATCATTTCTAAAGTGATTGTTAGTTTCTCCTGAATTAACAATGGATTTTTACAATTATAATCAAATTTTATAATACACTCAATTGAGTAAATATTTTTAACAACTTTGTTTTGATTGTTTTTTTGTAGTTAAAGTATATCATTAAAATTAATTAAGTTCTGAATATTTCAATTGTAGAATCTTTTTAACACCAAAAGTTACTAGGAAATAATACTATTATTTATATTTAAGTTATTTATTACAATAAAAATGCAAAAAAATATTAAGATTTTCTAATAAATATACTATAAATAGTTATTATAAAATTTCTTGACTGCACATTAATCCTAACGACACAATTTTTTTAATTCTCATAAAATTTCCTATTTAATGATGTAAATTTTAAACTTGCAAATTGAGCTAAAAGTGATAGTAATACATTTTTTTTAATTATAAACTTTCCAAAAATCAACTTTAAACGATTTAAAATATAGGTTAAATTTTCCTTATTTTTAACATATTAATAATGAAAATCAGTATTAATTTAAAACAATTTTTTTTTGTTCTCAATTATTTTTTTTTATTTGTAAATACTTATTTTTTAATAATAAGTAATTATATTAAAACATAGAAGTGATAGAAGAAATTTAATTGCATATTTGAAAACATCGAGAAAAGTTGATTTAGAAAAGTACATTTTTTATTGAAAAGTATTGCATCAAGCCCTTTAATTTTTAATTTGCGTTAAAAATAATGAAATATACAACTACTTTATTATTTTTATAATATCTCCGTAAAAATTACAATATTAAATTTTTGAATATCAATTTCACATTAAATTTAATTATTATTATTATTTATTCATATATTATAATTATAAATCAAATAATAATAGCGATAAAATTAAGGGAATAAGGTTATTGTTGCTTTTGAAATAATCTACCAATTTTTTAAAATTAAATGCTATCTACAGATTTGCATGGAAGCGTTTCTTATGATAGTAATTTTAATCACTGTCAGGTATCATCTATACTTGTACCAACTATGCCATGCACCATTGTGTTGCGACCCCACTGTGCTACCGTTTTTTATCATTTTCAATAGCAATTATTTCATAATATTACATGTGTATCTAGAGTGTTAGATATGATTCGCGTTTAAATAAATTAAATTAAATTAACTACATCTTGAATTGCTATATCAATTTTTACTTGTATGTATTTATTTTTTATACAAAATGTTTACACTTTTAAATTGTATATAATTTTTTATAGTAAGAGTTTATTTTAATTCAAAATGTATGAAGTTCACATTCTTTTTGTTGGTTATTGTAAAACTACAATTGATGGTAATTTAGCCAATTGCACCTGCACTCTTATAAAAGGCCCTAAAAATATCATTGTTGATACAATGACTCCATGGGATACAAATAATTTATTAAAAGCTTTAGCTCAATATGGTCTAAGTTGTGAAGATATAAATTATGTGGTTAGTACACATGGTCATTCAGATCATGTTGGTAACAACAACTTATTTTTAAAAGCACAACATATTGTTGGTCGATGTGTAAGTTATGAACAATTATATTATAGTGATAGTAAATTTTTTAATACTGAAGGTATTTATAATATTGATAATAAAATAAAAATAGTAACTACTCCAGGACATACTGCCACAGATGTTTCTGTTATTGTACATACTATAGATGGTACAATTGGTATAGTTGGTGATTTATTTGAAAAAGAAGAAGATATTGAAGATGAATCAATATGGCTCAATGCAGGAAGTGAAAATCCAGAATTACAAAAAAAAAATAGAGAGTTAATACTGAAACAAGTTGATTGGATTATACCAGGTCATGGGCCTATGTTTTCTACAAAAAACTATAAATAGTTTTTAAATGCAAAAAATATTTGGCCATAGTAAGTTTTTATAAAATTATTCAATTTGAATAAAATATCTACAAAGAAAAATATTAATTATTAAAATTAACATCTATCATAGTAATAACTTAAAAATATGTAAAACTAATAAGAAACATTTAACATAAAACATTATAATACAAATGACTTCTAATTGTAGAATTAAAATTTTAAAGTCTTCTTATGTCGGAGATCTTATCAGTAGAAGTAATAAGTATTACGAAGAGTGATATAGTTGATTATTATACCAATTTTATATGCATAACTTAATTAATATACATTTCTAATAAAAAAATGTATTATTTTAATAAAAATAAAGTGACATGAATTAAGTTGTTTTCTTTTTTTTTTAATTAATTCATTTCTTGTAAAATATTAACAGTTAATTTCCATTTATTTTAATTATATTCTGTAATCTTTAGCTAACACTGAACTTTATTCAATCACTTGATAATCTGTTTAGGTTTATACAATTTATTCTTTTTTGTTATTAAAGAATCTTTTGGCATACACTTGGGACAACATTTGGGGTACTGCTTGCTCGGTTTTAACAATTTACATTCTTGGTTAAATGAATCACATTGAGCACATGTTTCACATCTATTTTAAATTTTATAGTTGATTATATTACTTTTTTAGTTATAAAATTACTAAAACTTACTCCATTATCTTAATTGTTGGTGTTTTTGTGTCCCTTAGTCGGATACACATGTGTTTTTCACATTTATTTTCTGGGTACCATACTGAGTCTATTTTATGGAATGTTTTAGTGTTGACATCATAACATTTACTTTCTAAAAATGATAAAAATTATTATAACTTTTTTTAACAACTAAATTCTTTATAATTAAATACAAAAATATTTGGTCATATATTACATATTATTCTTGTAAAATATTATGTACTTAATGTCATATTATGATATTAAGTCAAATAAAATTAAGTAAAATTTTACATAGTACATGCAACCTTTGAACTTCCTCATTTAATTTAAATAATAGTATGTTTCAGCATAATGATTTTAAACAATAGATTGTTTATTTAACAATCATATATTAACAAATATTGTGCCTTGACTATAAAATTTGATTAGTTGTAAATACAAATATTATTTGCATAAATAAATGAATTAGACTAGGTTGCAGAAATATTGTCAGTAAACTTGTTAGAAAGAGCAAGGACAATATTCAGTGACTAATAATTAACAAAACAATTAAATGCATGTCAATATTCACAAAAAGAGTCAGAATTATAAAAAAATGTTGCACCACCTACTATATATATTCCCCTAACAAATCGTAGGGTCGTATTTTTAATTGATTATTATCAATGGCGTATTTGATACTTCACCTCGGGTAGGACGATATCATGTCAACCTCCTCCCATTAAAAAATAAGCATTTATATATAAAAGCAAAGATATGTAGTGTTAATGTGCGCATTTATATAGTTTAGGGATGATTAAATATAACTTCGCTCCTCATTTTATTATCATTATATTATATTAGTAAAAAGTGTGCAACTAATTTACAGTATTTATAATAGAAGATTGTTAATGTTATTTCTAAAAAATGACGTTTTAAGAGATAACTCTTTTAGCCCTTTCTTTAATACGTTTTAATAAATACACATCAACGTCTTAATCACTGATTAAAAGTGATATTTTCGCTACAATCATCAAAAAAATAAAGAATCCGTTTGCTAAAAAAGTTACAAGGTGATATTAAACACATTTACATGGTTACAGTGAAATTTTTATTTTTTTCTAACAAGAGTGCTATGGATAATTTATTATGTGAAATTATATTAATTATTATCTAAAGATAATAAGTTACTCACTTAAGTTAGATTCTTTAACTTCAGTAACAAAATCTTCATCAACTATTACTATGTTAGTATTGTCATCATCACTTTTGGCAATGTTTAAGTGACTCTCAAGAGAAGAGACAAATATAACGGCCACTGTCAACAGGAACAAGAAACAACAATATGCTTTTGCCATTTTTAATGTTTGTTAGTAATGTAAAAACAACAATAACGCTGTGCACATTGACTGTGTAATTATAAAGGACGTAATAGATAACCGTAACCTAATATAAGAAATAGTTTTAATCGTATTTTACATTTTGTAAAATCCGTACAACGTGCACAACCACTACTTTGATAACCTTATAGTGCCCTTTGACTGGCGATAATAATAGGACAATAGACAGTTGATAAATAGGTACTATATATTAAGACAATAGTATTTATATACATTCCTTACTTCAAGTTTTTAACAACATTTATTTTTTAATCAAAATATAATTTGATAACATAATGGTGGGCACCTTCAAATGGTGTTATTCAAAAGCATAAAAATTATTTTCTCATATATAATAACCATTAATAAATTAACTAAACTTTAAGCAAAATGCAATTCCGAATATTTTACAACAATTTTTATTAAAAGATAAGTCAATCTTTAAAATTACTCAAGGTTTACATAAAGGGATATAAATACTTAGAATAATACATAAAAAATTGAAATGCACAAGAAGCAAAGAAATTAAAGAAGTGGTAGTATAATACAACTAATTGAGATGATTAATTAAAATTAAATTTAGACCAAATGATAATGAAACGAAAAAAACTTTTAAATGAATCGTGTCAAAACATGTTAATGTTATGAAAATATAAAATTAAAACACATAAAGACTAATGTATCATAGTAAATATTTTCACTAATTAATAAGTTAGTAAATGACCCGCTTATAAATCTTTAAAATGATAATATCTTTATTTTCGCAAGATTTAACTTGTGTATGTATGTTACATATATAATTTGTTTTATAATCGCTTCGGTTACTGCCTATAAATAAAAAGTATTAACTATATTACCATGCAGAAATAAATGATTCATCTAATGTTATCCATTTAATGGTTCTGAACAATATATTAGTGCTTTATTGTTCCCATTAAATCTCATTTTAAACTTCCCTACTTTTTATTTATAAATAATCTGCAAAAATTTATATTGAAATGTAACCAATTATTTCCTCGAAAATGATATAGTTAACAACGATTTTTGGCAAAATAAGTTGAACAATCAACTGTAATATTATTTATATCTTATGCATCAAAATTCTGACTACGTCTTTGATGATAAAGCCCAACTTAACCCTCAAAAAATAAATCCTGGTTACATTATAATAAATAATGAATTTAAAAGTTCAGTGGCAGATTTATGAGAGAATAATAGCTGATGGCATTTTTTATGTTAATAACTGTGTCCAAATAGACTCTCATAATTTACTCATTACGAGTCCGTATTCAGACGATTCAAAAAAATGTTATGGATATGGGCAACATTACCTATATTTTAATTATTTATTACAGATTTTATGTTTTTGATTCTGTGTCATCATAATCTAGTATGAAACAAAAAGATACGTAATTTAATTGAAGTAAATTTGATATAAAAAAACACAAATGAATGTTTACAACAAAGTTGGTTATTTATTTTTAGTAAAACAACTAATAAATGTTAATATTTTATATCTTTGAATTTAATGAACTATTTAAATAGTTACCATATACATGAAGATTTGGAATTATTTATTTTCCATAATATTTTGCGGGTTTTTTTTATGCTGTAAGTTAAGCAAACTTTAGGAAGACTCATTTGACATCATGTGCGAATGTGAAGCCTTGTCCACACTAAAATCAAACTACTTGAATAAACCTTTTCGTAAAAAAGAAGATATTAAAAACCTAAAACCCAGAGAGATACTTAATTTCGCCAGAAAGACAGGACTCCTTGGTCATCTTTAGAGGTGACTTTATCGTTGGTAATGTATTAACACTTTGGTGATAACACTTAGGAATCAAGACAATTCGGTATGAGGTGCGCACAATGGACCAACAGGTCTGAGTGCATAAGCATTATGTCCACCTCGATAATAACTAAAACTAAAACTAAGCAAAGTTTAAATTTATTGATGTATGTCAATATACATGTTGTAATAAAGAAGTTGTAATATAACTTCTAATAATAAGAAAAAAGAAATCATTAATTTAGTAAAAAGTGACATTCAGTTAATATTCACTAAAAAAAGCTCTGTTAATAAGTATTATTTATTAAACAATATTACAATCATATCGTTTCGCTCCATTAACATATAAACTTCCATGAGCAAAAAGGGTCATAAACTATACTCAAATTTTGGAGGCCTAGCATACGTTTCTTTAATTTTAGGAAATTTAGTCATCTTCCAATTCCATCCAGTAAATAGAATAATACTACAATTTTTATTAAATATTTTAATAGCATAGCTTTAAACAGATTTATCTAAAATCAATAATTAGAAAATTTCAAAAACCTAACTGATTAAGTTTAAAGGTTAAAACACGCCTTAAGCCAAAATAAACAGATGTTTTTTCATTTTTAAAGAACTCGTCTTATGGCGCAATATGGCAAAAATATTTTACACGCTCGCTCACTTGACATTCGACAGCTTAATCATTCAGCGTCGGTGGTGGGTATTTGACGAGTATGTTAATCTAGATTATTTTTATTTCGTAATCAAGTCTATTAAATAAGTATGATTTATTTTACTTTTTTGTGGATAATTGTGACCTTAGTTATTCAAACCCAAGAATTTAATCCCAAGCATGTACATCATTCAAATGAAAAGGTAATTTTAGCATTAAGGAACTTAATGTATTATTCATATTTGTAATATTATTTCTAAATCAAAAAAAATTTTATAATTTCTGACTAAAATATAAAAACTGTCTTAAATAAAACGAATTTCTGTTCTTAACATTTACTTTTCACGTTTAAAGGATGAAGTAACAATTAATTGATCTTAAGAAATAAAAACAAAAATAAACATTTTTTAATTCGTTAAATAAACAGTTAAATTATCTGACGAAGTTAACACAGAATTTTTATACAGTCTATTACTAGAGATAATATATTTTACGAATACATACAGTGGCCAAACTATACAACCTTCTTCATAGATATATAAAAAATTAAAAGACTACAAGCCACATAGATTTACATGGAACCGGCATACTTATTCAGGGCCTCGCGTAAAAGAAATCATTAAAAAGGAAGCTTAAGACAGTTGATTGATGGAATTTGAATATTGCGGTTATAATGTACTCAAACTCATAATACTATGTGGGTAGGTCCACAAGGAGATTTAAAATGACAACTTTTTCACCAAAAATTAACTTTTGAAAGTGTTCCGGAAATACTGACACTTATATATAAATATATATATTTCATTAAAGCTAATGTAATGTACTTTAATATGAAAAAAAAAATTTCAAACTTTATTTTGTTATCATGGTGAAAATGGCTACCATATTCAAAATTTTGCTATTTATGTGTTAAATTTTTCGATTTTGTATTTTATTTTATTTTGAAATACCTTACAAAAGTTTTTGAGTTAGAAAAAAATGTTTAACTTATTTGATTTTTATCTAATTTAAATTCAATGACTTCAATGATTACCAAGCACCCCATCACTGTAGTCTCCCCTCCTTTGAAAAAAATTCTTTTATTAAATTATTTTACTATGTGATTTTTATTTTTGTGGCTCTCATTTATTTTCTCAACCCTCACTTAACCAACTATTTTTAACGATACATTAAAAGATCACAACTATTATCAAGTTAAGGATATTACCCACAAAAATTGAAAAAATTTCCACTTTATCAATGAAAAATTTACTTGGCTCACATTCTCCATATAGACAATTAAAATCATACATTGTTAATGTTTTTAAAGAATTTATACCGCAATTAAATTTAATCCAATAATTATGGAAATAATTTAATTTCAGAAGTTGATAGCTTATAAAGACGAAGAAAAAAAAGAATGCCAAATACGTTTTAATAATTACGGAAAGGAAGAACAATTTGTTGCTTTAAATTTAAAATACAATTTTGGGAATAAGAAAACTCTATCAAGAAAAGAAGTAATATACCTATTATAATCAATTTTAAATTTAAACAATAATAAGATATCAATAAAAAAAATATTTGTAAAAAATATAATACACAAATAATTTTAAGAGATTATATTTCAACGAATTATTATTATTAATTTTTAATTTTAGTTCGCAAATTCTCTTACTTTTTAGATCATAAACATAATTGATGAGGACATGATAAAATTTTGCGAAAACTATAAAATAACATTTGTGGACTTGAACGATAAAAAAAAATTCAGATCAAAACGAGCAAGTGACAAAAAAAGGTATCAGGGACAAACTCAAACGCAATTTGTGAGTTTCGGCCCGCAGTATTCTAATAATCAAAGCGTAAAAAATGGAATAGCTGAAGCAGTGTCGCAGCCTGATATGTCAAAAGCTACTGTTAGTAAGTGTATTTAGAAAAATATTGCAGTTATATTTCAGGTAGTTTACCTAGTTCAGTCAGAAATGAGTAGTGCCTTCGTGCATAGGTACCGGTGTTCATTTTGTTGAGAACATTTGTCTGAGACTTATTTGAAATTGAAACATTTGTTGAGACAACAAATGCTAATATCAATTTATTTATTTTGTTGAATGTACAATAAAAAAAATATTAAATTTACATTGTGTTCTTTTACTTCATGTAATAAACAAAAAGGAAGGAGGGTGGTGGGGATAATGGGAAGTAAAGGAAATTGAAGGGATAGAAAGGATAGTGTTGGCTGTGGTGGTTGTTTTAGTATAAAGAAAGTAAGAGTGGCTAGCGGTATTGGGCAGTGACTATAATAGAATGAAATAGAAAGGGATTTCGGGGTGTGTCTTTATAAACGCGTCTAATATACAAGGTGATTTTTTTATCATAACCCGTTCAATTACTTACAGAATAAATATATTTAAACATTTTTTTTTTGGTTATCTTTAGTATTTTCTTCAAATTCTTATTTATTTTTCTTCTTTATCTTTATTCAAATTTTTGTGTTAATATACATGTATAATACACAAGGTATTTCAAATACAAGTAGCTAAATGGTTTTTATGACATCGCTGTCACAGTCACGGATTGTTTATTATCAATTATGACTATCAATAGATATACTTTTTATATAGTCAGTTAGTGTATTTATGAACTCACAACAATGTGCCTTACTACCATTGATAATAATAATGCTGTGTACCTGTGAATATTGATGTCATAAAAAACCAATTAGCTACCTGTAATTGTAATACCTTGTGTATTATACATGTATATTATCTCAAAAATTTAAAACTTTAAATGTTTATACCTAATAAACGAATAAAGTTATATTAAAAAATTCAAATGCCATTTACTATTAAAAACTCAAACATTTTATCAAATTAAAAATATATGTTGCCTTTTAAAAAAACAAAATTGACACCCTTACAAGGCATAAGGGATGAACTAAAAAAGTATTACATAGTTAATAATTCAAGAATAATGTGTAACTAAAGATAACCAAAAAAAAAAAAACTGTTTAAATATATTTATTCTGTAAGTAATTGAGTGGGTTATGATAAAAAAATCACTCTGTACATGAGTAAGATGAAATATCGACGAAAGATAACTAGCCCCTGTAAAAAATGTATACATTTATGTATATATACATGAATTTGTGTGAATCACAAATATTGTATTTCTTTATACAATTAATCTACTTGTTTGTTTTCGACAACCTACGACACTCTAATTGTTTATTTCTAAAAATCCTTCGGTGAAGGGTTTATTATAGATTTTTTATATTTTCACTTACCCTTCTAATTATCCTGATGAGGCAGATATTCTGTTGAGTTGAATCATGTAGTTGACGTTACTATTGTCAATAACTATGTATATGCGTTGGTAAGCGCATTTGAAGTTACGCGATCTATATTAACTCGCGTTTAACTATTTTTCTAGTACAACTCTATATTAAATATACTTTAGATAAAATCCAATTTATTCTTTGGTATATTATGTAAACCCTTTTTGTATATTTATATGATGTACTTTTTGGCCTTGTAAGTAATATTTTATACTAACGCATTTTTAATTGTAACAATTTATAAAACCAATAAAGAAATTCTAAACAATATAACTGTCCTGTGCAATAAACTATTTCCAAGTGGCCTACGTCTTTTCAGTCGTCCATAGAATGATCTAGGGTAGATGCGAGCTCAATTTCGGTTCTTTGCGCAATAGATTATACTAGTGTCCTATACTCCGATGGGCCGCACTGTGCTGAAATCAGACTGGCTAGTCGACAAGTGGAGAGACACTTTAGAAAACATTTATAATTAGATGGAATCTTGACTACGATATTATTGTGCTAGTACTCTGTTCAACCAGATTGTGGCGCTTTAATAAGTAATAGAACACAATGCAATCTAATCATGTATATTTCGAAGTGTGTATATATAAAGTGTATATATAAAAAAAATAAATAAATACCAATATTTTATATGTGTTAGAATATTTGTATCACCAAAAGTATTCGACCGAAAATAAGATGTATAATATTTTTTGTAAATCCCAGCAATTAGGAATGGAATATAGAAGTTGTGTAGATTTGATATAGAATTGTTACCAAGAGCGAACCATACACTCACACACATTCCATTTTTGTATCTTGATTAAGAACTCCAGAGACACGTATAATCGTAGTTGTAGCCCTTGTCGCGATAGAAGGCGTCGTCGTCAAAGAGCGAGTCTCTACCGAGACAGAACAGAGTGAGAGTGTTTTTTGTGGAAAATTGGACTTTTTATAGCCCACAAATCTGGTTTAGCGACCTCTGGTGAGATTCTTGAAATATTTTTTGTTATATTTGATTGGTCAATGTGATAGAATCTTTTACGAGGACGTTTTATGGAATGATTAAAAGAGTGGTTGAAACTTGTGTAAGGGTATTATTTTTTTATTCATCTTATCCACGGGGAACACTGATTTGGTGATATGATTTATTAAGTATATGTATTATTTTCTACATGTATTAAAATGTGATACTATAGTCATTTAATAATTTATGAGAATATAAAAATCGAACTTCTACAAAGCTAAAATTTTATCCATTGTATTCATTAAGTAATAAGTTTTGTTGCAAACAAAAACAATATTGAAATTAATTATATTGTTTTGAAGAGTAAAATATTATTACAATTCGATTAAACATTTTGATAATAATTAAAGTTATTTATAGTTTTTGTCAAGACTATTTATTCTTTAACTTTTTCCTTTGTTTTTTAAGGTGGTGTAAACTTTATGGGACAAGCTCAAAGTCAGTCAAGTGTAACTGATTGTGATGATTGTAAAGAACAAAACATAGAAAAAAATCATAATTCAATTAAACATTATACTTCACCTCACAGTTTAACTGACTTTAATGGACGTAAATATAAAGAAAATATTTTGAACTTTCCTCCCAATGTCCCTAGTAATAATAATAAACCAATTCAATTAACTCAAGAAAATCAGAATAATTTTAAAAAACATCTCATGACAAATAATGAAAACCGTTTACCGTCATATTACTTGAATGCCGGAAAAAATATACAAGAAGTATCACTACCTAAACCTGTAGAAAATAACGCAGATTTTTCCTATGGAAATATTCCTAACGATAATGCAGCGCCAAATAATAATGATTTTTCAACATATAAAAATAATTTAAATCCAACTTATAACAAACAACCATTTGATTATTTTAATGAAAACCGATTACAGTTATTAAATAATTATTCTAATGAACATAGTTCTCCTAACCAAATGAATATTAATCAAAAACCTTTAATAAATTATGAACAATCTAACTCTAAAGATAAAACTCTTAACCCAAATAGTCCTTATAATTTTAAGCAACAATTAGTTTCAAATAATAATCCTTTAAATTTGCCACAATCTAGATATTTTCTAAACACCAACCCACCATACACAAATCCCACACAAAGTCACAGCAAAGTAATAACTAATCAACAAAACCAGAAAACGCTATCTGATGACATAAATTACGCTCAAAAACCATTTTTCTATTCAGCATATTCTAATATACGTCATCCATTATTAAATCAGAATCTTAATCAATTTAACTTACCAACATTATGTAGTTATATTTATCAAACATGCTTAAACGCTATATCCAATATTCGGGATCAGGCAGGACTTAGCTATCATCAATTTCCTCTCAATTACCAAGGGACAAAGCAACATGATAATTCTATGTTGACTCAAAATTTTTACCCAGAATCGGGCCAAATCTTGACAGAAAATAATGGTTTTCGCAGACAAAAATTTATGTACATTCAACCAAATTATGCAGATTCGATTCAAAATTTGATTGGATATAACCCATCAAATGAATATATTAGACAGCATCCAATACAACCTAGTTATCTAGGTTTGGTGCAAGTTCCTATTAGAAATAATGAACCTAGTAATCAACAGCCAATAAATACACAACTTAGTTATTCAGGGTTGGATCAAAGCCCTATTAATAATAATGGACTTTTTGGTCAACAACCAACAAATACACAATCTAGTTTTTCAGATTTGGGTCAAAGCTCTGTAAGTGATAACGTACCTCATAATCAACAACTTACATCTACACAATTCAGTTATCCAGGTACAGGTCAAACTCCTATCAACAATAATAATGGACTTTTTGGTCAACAATCAACAAATACACAATCTAGTTTTTCAGATTTGGGTCAAAGCTCTGTAAGTGATAACGTACCTCATAATCAACAACTTACATCTACACAATTCAGTTATCCAGGTACAGGTCAAACTCCTATCAACAATAATAATGGACTTTTTGGTCAACAATCAACAAATACACAATCTAGTTTTTCAGATTTGGGTCAAAGCTCTGTAAGTGATAACGTACCTCATAATCAACAACTTACATCTACACAATTCAGTTATCCAGGTACAGGTCAAACTCCTATCAACAATAATAATGGACTTTTTGGTCAACAATCAACAAATACACAATCTAGTTTTTCAGATTTGGGTCAAAGCTCTGTAAGTGATAACGTACCTCATAATCAACAACTTACATCTACACAATTCAGTTATCCAGGTACAGGTCAAACTCCTATCAACAATAATAATGGACTTTTTGGTCAACAATCAACAAATACACAATCCAGTTACCCAGGTTATAGCCAAAGCCCCATCAATAATAATGGACTTTTTGGTCAACAATCAACAAATACTACACAGCCCAATTACCCAGGTATAGGTCAAACTCCTATCAACAATAATAACGGACTTTTTGGTCAACAACCAACAAATGCACAATCCAGTTACCCAGGTTATAGCCAAAGCCCCATCAATAATAATGGACTTTTTGGTCAACAACCAACAAATACACAATCTAGTTTTTCAGATTTGGGTCAAAGCTCTGTAGGTGATAACGTACCTCATAATCAACAACCTACATCTACACAATTCAGTTATCCAGGTACAGGTCAAACTCCTATCAACAATAATAATGGATTTTTTGGTCAACAACCAACAAATGCACAATCCAGTTACCCAGGTTATAGCCAAAGCCCCATCAATAATAATGGACTTTTTGGTCAACAACCAACAAATACACAATCTAGTTTTTCAGATTTGGGTCAAAGCTCTGTAAGTGATAACGTACCTCATAATCAACAACTTACATCTACACAATTCAGTTATCCAGGTACAGGTCAAACTCCTATCAACAATAATAATGGACTTTTTGGTCAACAATCAACAAATACTACACAGCCCAATTACCCAGGTACAGGTCAAACTCCTATCAACAATAATAACGGACTTTTTGGTCAACAACCAACAAATGCACAATCCAGTTACCTAGGTTATAGCCAAAGCCCCATCAATAATAATGGACTTTTTGGTCAACAACCAACAAATACACAATCTAGTTTTTCAGATTTGGGTCAAAGCTCTGTAAGTGATAACGTACCTCATAATCAACAACTTACATCTACACAATTCAGTTATCCAGGTACAGGTCAAACTCCTATCAACAATAATAATGGACTTTTTGGTCAACAATCAACAAATACTACACAGCCCAATTACCCAGGTACAGGTCAAACTCCTATCAACAATAATAACGGACTTTTTGGTCAACAACCAACAAATGCACAATCCAGTTACCCAGGTTATAGTCAAAGCCCCATCAATAATAATGGACTTTTTGGTCAACAACCAACAAATACACAATCTAGTTTTTCAGATTTGGGTCAAAGCTCTGTAGGTGATAACGTACCTCATAATCAACAACCTACATCTACACAATTCAGTTATCCAGGTACAGGTCAAACTCCTATCAACAATAATAATGGACTTTTTGGTCAACAATCAACAAATACTACACAGCCCAATTACCCAGGTACAGGTCAAACTCCTATCAACAATAATAACGGACTTTTTGGTCAACAACCAACAAATGCACAATCCAGTTACCTAGGTTATAGCCAAAGCCCCATCAATAATAATGGACTTTTTGGTCAACAACCAACAAATACACAATCTAGTTTTTCAGATTTGGGTCAAAGCTCTGTAGGTGATAACGTACCTCATAATCAACAACCTACATCTTCACAATTCAGTTATCCAGGTGCAAGTCAAACTTCTATCAACAATAATAATCCTTTTGATGAACATCCTACAAACACACAATCCAGTTATTCTAAATTGGGTCAAAGTTCTATTGGAAACAATGCACCGAGTATAAGTCAGTTGGCATATGCATCACCAAATTACTCAAGATCAGACCAAAGCTTTAACGATAAAAATACGTCTACTGGCCCGCAGTTTCAGGTAAGTAGTCCTATTCCCATAAATATTCAACAACTTGATTCAGAACTTCCTAATAAGTTAACTCATACAACTAATTACGCTATTACTGGAGGGAAAATTGGGTCTGATGTATCCATAGGTAATTTAATGACGCCAATTGATACTGAAGGAGGAGATTCTCAATCATTAACTAGTTTAAACATAGATGGTAAAGAAACAAGTGCTTTGGCATCAGCTCAAGGAAAATCTACTAGTGGAATAACTCAAACACAGGTATCAGGATCATATTCTGGCACAGGAATATTTTCAGCTCAAGCTCAAACTAGTGATAGCGACAAAGGAGCTCAAAGTGTAATAATGGGAAATTCGAATGGTACAACAAGCTCAGCTGAAGGAAAAGGAGGTAAGAGCAAAGTACAATCACAAATGCATTACAACTACGAGACAGGAACAGCTCTAGGCGAAGCTCAAAGTTCAGGAATTAATTATACTACAAATACACAACTTGAAGTTGGAGTAAAAGGTGGCATAGCTGATGCTCAATCGTCAGGTCCTGGTAGTACATCGAGTCAAGCTCAAATAGGTTTCTTGCCACATGATTTAAATAATAATACTGACCAGAAGTCATTATTTAAAGGTGGTGGTACAGCATTAGCTCAAGGTGGAACTTATACTGGTCAATCTCAAAGTCAACTCTTTGGATCGTATAAACATGGAATTTCTTATAATGGTGCAGCTCAAGCTAGTTCAGGAAAAAATTATCAAAATTTACCAAAATTAACTATAGGCAACTCCAAGAATACAATTAATAAGTTGGAAAAAATTGGTAATAATAGTCGAGATGATATCCAACTTCATAAATCTTTCCAAATGTTAGAAGAAAATCAAACTTCAACTCAAAAAATAAAAATTTTGGACAATGTAATGAATACTACTCAAAATAGTATCATTTATTCAACATCTACCTCATCCCCTATTTATTCGTCATCAGAATCATCACAGAATTTTGATGTTGATTCTGAGTATAACTATGATAATGAATATTATGAGGATGAGAAGGAAGATCAAATTTACTCTAAAACAGAATTAAATGCAAAAGAAAATATACCTACTCAGGCGCAAAATTCATTTTTAAATTTAGGAGACAAACATGATATTAAAATAATTCGTGATACAGATAAAACTATGAAAAATAGTCAAGTTTTAAGCTCGGGCGAAATCATACCAGGAACTAATGGTACCAAAGTACCAATTGGTTTACGAGCTAGAGTTACCTCAGTAGCTGGAGATCAAACTGAGGCAAAGGCTTTTCCAGGAGGACAAGCGCAATCACAAACTATACATTATACGCCAGGATCAGGTGGTTTAACAATTGTAGATAAAACTAAATTAAGGGCTTTACTTGGCAATGAATCATACATTACACCATTAAACAAGACTTACAAACATTTTCAAACTGATACTAATGGTGAAACTGGTTTTTATCAATCAAGTGACAAAAATATACAATATTATACAAAATCATCAACTTGTGGCTACTTTTCTTTTTCATGCAATTACATTGATGGAGCAAAAACAGGTGCAAAAATTTGCAAACCAAATGCCCTACCATTCCCTTGCCAAAATAAAATACTTGTAAGATAAAATAGTAGAGGGATACATAGTTGAAAAATAATAAAGTTATATAACACATCAAAACTTAATGTAATTTTTTTATTTTAGCATATTAAAATATATAAATAAGAACACTATTTTTCTTAAATTTGGCCCATAAATAATTTTATTAATTATTTAGTATTCATGTAATAATTTAACATTAGGTACAAAAAAATGTATGAATCACTAAAAATATACATAAAAGTTATAATCTTATAATTAAAACCAAATTTAAGTAATTGAGCAAAACTTACATAAAATGTAAGAATTATAAATATCATAACTAATAATTTTATAAAATACATACATAAATACATGTATAAACATCATTAAATACACTTAAAAAAGGTAAATTTTTAATGAGATAATTGAATAGTACTTTATTTATTTCTTAACTTAGAATTTTAATATTTAATTTTAAATATAAAATTTTTTAAATTTAAATTAAAAATTAATAATCAGACTTTTGACTTTTGTATGTCGTTCTAGGCAAAAATTATTTTATCATAAAAAAAAATAATCAATAGAAAAAAATTGTGTATAACATTTTCTGACTCTTTTAAACATTTTTTACTGTTCAAATTCTTGTTTATTCATTAAATTAACATTATATTTATACATAAGATTGTAAAAGAAAGGAAATAATTCATTATATTATGTTTTTTTAACTATAAGTTTATATATCTTTTAGTCTCTTGATTTTTAACTTGATGAAAAGTAAAATTTTCTGAATAAAAAATGACAAAAATATCCTCTTTAAATAAAAGCACTAGAAAGTTGTTATAATTTTACTCAAGAAAAGTAATTAGTTAGCAAATATACCTAATTGCCTCTTAACAATCTACATAATATTATTATATGTAGAATCATGGTTATTCAAAATACCATAAAAATCAACTGATTTTAATTATTTGTATCACATTTTGAATTAATGTTGCCAACTGACTTTAAAGCTATGTATATTTGCCTTATAATGTTTTTCTTAAATTATGATAATTAAAAATAATAATACAACTATGTTTTAATCTGAGTCAACACATCTCGATATTTTTCCTGAAAATTAAATTAAATAAATTTATAGTTAATAATCCAACAATATGTTTATGGAACTAAAAATTCTTTCTTACCGAATCTTTAGGAGGTATCATTTCAGCTTGAAATCTTTCTAAATGTTCTTGTAAATTATTATTGTGATCTTCCAACTTCCTTAAATAACATAAATATATGAAATTAACAAATAAATGGTAATAAAATTATTGATATAAATGATTTTATTTTGTATATTAATTATATATTTAGTTAATTTTGATTATAATATTATTTCTTACATATTAACAAAAATTTATAAATGATTTTTAAATGTATTAAAAGTCTAAGAAGATTTTGTAAATTTAAAATCTTACTTAATTTTATTTACTGCAATATCATATTCTTCTTCAGTTGTGGCCAATTCTCTTTTTAATTCTTTAACTCGATTCCTTAAACGTTTTACTTCTCCTTCATATTGTTCTCCTCTCTTCATTAAATGACTTAGTTCATTGTTTTGATCAACAAATATTTTTTTTTGTTTTAAAACAATATGTTTTAAATTAGCTAATTCCTGTAAATAAATAATTACATTCAATTCTATTGACAGATCAGTAAAACAATTTATATATTATCAAAAATTTTACACAAATATATTATTACTTGTTGGGAAGATAAAGACAAAAATATAATAAAATTTTACAATATTTTTATAATTTAAATATAGTAAAAATTTTGTATCAATATGAGTAAAAAACATTAAATATTATGTCATAAATATTTCATTATTTTGGATATAATAATTTCTGTGAAATACTTTTGATAAAAATGAATTCTATTAAATAGCAAATGATTATTAACTTTTATGTCTCTTATGTAATATTCATTTTTTTGAGTTGTGTCCCATTTTATACCAATAAGTTAAACATGCTTTAATATTTTTATAAAAAGATTTAAAAATACTTGATATTTGAATTTCTTTAGGAGCCTTATAAATGTTTATTCAAAAACTATTTTAGAAAAGAATGAGAACTTACAATATTTTTATCTGATAAATCTTGCTGTAGAAGTCTAAATTTCATTTCATTTGAAGTCTCAGGTTTATTTTGTTTCTGAAGTTTTTCTAATGTATCCTGCAATTCAACTTTTAACTTCTTATTCATTCTTTCAATAGCCATCATTTCGCTTTCCAATTGTTCTCTTTTACTCCACTCAATTTCATTTTCATTTTGCAAGTGTTCTAGCTATAAAATATATTAAAAGTATAGTAGATATAATTAATATGTTATATTAGTAGTAAAATCAAACCTATAAATATTTTATGTTATTATTAAACATTTATGTATAAATTTACTAATACTTTTTTTTTAATAAGACATTATGTCTAAAAATAAGACTCATACTTGTGTTCTTAATTCTTCTAAACGTTGGTTTGTTGTACTACTATTTTCTTGACATTTACAATTTTTATCTTTGTTGTCAGTAGCCATCAGTTGTCTATGTAAATTATCAAAATCATTCTGAGTAGTCTCTAAAAGATTTTCTAACTTTTTTTCTAATTTGTCAACTTCTTCATCAGTCAGATTCTTAGAGAGATTAGGAGTATCTATTGGTGAAAAAGATTGATGAAACATTTCAACAGCATGCTTAGGAACAGCTTCTTGTAAAACATATTCTTCAATACCAGAGTCGCTTACAATTGATGGTTGAGGTCTAGATATTGAACTACAACATGTTTCTGGTTCAGATATACCATTATCTAATGCTTCAACAATTTGTGAGTCCCATTGGCCTATTTTTAATAATTGAAATTTTTTTTTTTAATAATTGAAATTTTTTTTTTTTAATAATTTCTTACCAGCATGTTTTAATAAAATTAGATTAACTTTTTCCAGTTCTTTACGTAAACATTCATTTTGCTGTTCTAAATTTTGTTTTTCTCTTTTGATGTTGTTATTTTCTTTTAAAACAAGTTCTAAGTTATCTTTAAGAATTTTAGCTTCTTCTCGTGCTTTATTCCTTTCATTTCGTACCTAATATTAATTTTGTATTCAAATTAATTGATATCATTATCTTTAAAAATAACAATAATTGTCTAGTATACAAAGAAGATAAGTGCAGTTTTAAGAATTTTCTCAGAAGCTCTATTTTTTTTTAATTTTTTTTAAATTCTTACATTTATTCTATGCCTTAACTAATTTTTACAAAAAAATTCAACCTTCTTCTATACTAGACCATCAATAATGAATTAATGATATTAATCATTATTCAATATTTTAAACCAAAGGTGCACTTTCACCCAATGTCTTGGGGATACTACATAATTTTAATTTCCAATTAGATCATTATATTAAATGAATATATCTTAACAAATATTGGGTGTCTATAATACCATTAATTAATTTATATATAAAAAAAATATCGGCAATTTGGTGTCCTGAAGTTAATGTGAAAAAGTTTAAAATTTATCTAATTGGTAATCTTAGTCATCTATAGCAATGTTAAGTTTGTAAGCTACAAATTTAAATAAAACAATTTTGAACGCACTCTATAAAATCTATATCTTATCAAGTATATGAACTTCAGATAGGGTATCATATTCTTGTATAGACTTAACTAAAACGCAATATAAAATTTAAAGGACCTCCTGTTCTTAAACTATGATATATGCTGTATTACTAAACCAAGTACTCTTAAAGATATTTTAACCATACTTTTAATATAAACTCGATAATTAAGATCATGAGTTAAGACTATATCCAAGTCATTAATAGTAGATACTGAATCGATTTAAGTGTTATCTAATTACATATGATTTTATCACCTATAAAAGCACATTGAGTAAAACTTTTTAATATCCAAAAATTCATACCCTATTTTTTACACCAAGTGTTCAAGATGTTTAATTTAATTTGCAAAATTAGACGCCATTCAACTAAAAAATTTTTAAGTCATAAGCATAAAAAAAAGTAAAGCAAATAATAAAAATTGACATTTATTAAGAGTATAGAAATATAATTAATGAAAATAGAATTAGTATAGGGGACAGATCACCACCACCTTGAGGAGCACCTGAGGAAACAAGTGTTGTATTTGATCTGAAGCCATGAACATTGATATATTGTGATCTATTTGTTTAGTATAATCTGAACCAAGGTAAAAGTAGAAAACCAAAACCAAGACGATCTAAAGCAGTTATTAGTAAATTATGGTAACATGACCAGAAGCTTTTTTAATATCCATATATATTACATCTACTTAGTATAATTATCAATAAAAAGGTTAACTATTTATATATGTATTGATATAATGGTAAGTAACATGTAAGAAGTCTAAAGTCATGTTGACTGTCATCCAAAGCATTGTTGGCTGAGTTTACTATGTGATTTAAAACTATTTTTTATTTTAACTTACCTAACTATACAAGTTCAGATATAGGTTGATAATTTCTAAAATTAGATCATCTTGCTTAAATATGTATGCATTAAAGCTTGTTTTCCAAATAGATGAAAATATTCCCTCTTATAGAGACTTAATAAAATAATAAGATTAAAAGATAAGCTATAAAATCAAAAATAATAGATAGAAAGTAATTGAAGATATTTTCAGGATCAGGAGATTTAGATTTTTTTAATAACTGTAAGCTATCTGATACTTTGTTTAATAAAATATTACAAAAGAAGGAAGATTAAAGTTATTAATGCTTAAAAAATTGGACATAGGTGGTATATATGGGATATGAATACAATTATATAACGAGGAAAAGTAATACAAAAATAGTTCAGCTATTTCTTCACCAATATTTGTAACCTTGTCACTTAGATAAACACAGCTAGGTATAGCATTAGAATTGGTATTATAAGAAATCCATTTTTAGAAAAATTTAGTATATGAATAATTTAAAAAATTATGATATACTACTTTAGATCCTGACTTGTATTGAGCTCTTAAATAGGAAAATTTATTATAATTTAGGAAAGTTTTATTTTTTTTTATAAATTGAATAAGCGTTATTTTATAATATATTATATTGTTTACTTTGCTCCACTTTTCTCGCCAATTAGCAGTACAATCGGACCACCATCGCATAGTTTTTTCCATTTGTGTTGCTCTTGCTCTTGCTTCATCAAGCTCACGTTGTCGAATTGATTCTCTTGTGTCCCAATCAGATGTTGTAGAAGCAGCTACAACATTGGCACTTTCTCCAGTAGCCATTTGTACAGCCTATAATTCAAATAAAAATTTAAATAAATTTAATATCAATAAATGAATAAAGATATTTACCATTTTATGTATTTTATTAACTCTTTAATTTAACAATGCTGCATGAAAAATATTCTTTATTTTTAACATGAAAACTTACTAATAGTTCCTTCAATTATTGAAGACTAATTAAAATTAAAATGAAAAGTACTAAATATAAAATATAAAATTGAATTTAATACTCTATTATAATTATATGATCGATTAAAACTAAGATTTCTCCTATTATTTTATCACTTTTTTGAAATACACATCATACTATCATTATCAGTACAATAATATTGTTATCAAATATCAATATTAACATAAAAGTTAAGACCCGTCACCAATTTAAGCTTTAATTTTAGATAATTCATTTAAATAATTTATCAATTGAAAATCGATGAATAGCCAACTGGCTAAAGAGTAAACATTTAAAACGTATTCACTAGTTTATAGTTTTTTAATTATAAGCGATAAAAATGGCTGGATCTGCTTTAAGACGTCTTATGGCTGAATATAAACGTAAGAAAATTAATAAATTCATTAAAAGCCATTTAATGGATATATATATATATATATTTTAGAGTTAACATTAAATCCACCGGAAGGTATAATTGCTGGACCAATAAGTGAAGAGAACTATTTTGAATGGGAAGCTCTTATTACGTAATTACCAAAAAAGAATTACTGTCATATATTTGTATTTCAAAAAGTTCTTAATTTTTACTAAATTATTAATTATAGTGGACCCGAAGGCACATGTTTTGAAGGCGGTGTTTTTCCAGCAAAACTAGTTTTTCCATCTGACTATCCATTAAGTCCCCCAAAGATGACATTCACTTGTGAAATGTTTCATCCTAACAGTAAATATGTTCTTTTGGTCTATCTTTCATATTTTTATTGTAAATACCATTGTTTATTATTATGTTCATTTCATTTAAAAAATATTCATTATTTGCATAAGCGTTAGGACGCTTGATGACTTGACTACCAGTTTTGAAAATAAGCCTCTACAAAAATTTAGAAAAGTCCTGTATATTTTTATAATAGAAACATTACATTTAATTCTCTAAACAAAATTTTGTCACCCTAGATTATCCAAGACTTTTAAAGTAAAATATTTCAATTAATTAAGTAAAATTTTAATGATTATTTTAATATAGCATCCATTTAACCTTTATATATGATACAGAATAATTAAATTGACACAGAAGTAGATTTGAGGACAAGCATTTGATTTTAATCTGATGCTATAAAATCCTATTTTTTTTATTTCAAAAACAGTGAACTTTGTTTTTTTTTTTAATGTACTTTAGTTTGTTTCCTAAATACTATTATACTAATGTTATTACGTAATATCCAGTTTAACTAAATGAATTATTATTTTATAAAAAAAATTAAGATAAAAGTCATGATGTTCCATATCTTAGTTTAATTTAAGTTTCATTTTGTAACTGATTGTGTAGAAAAAAAATGGTAAAGGCACCAATTATTGACACAGTAATAAATTTTGGACACTTGTATGATTAAATTTTTGTTTGATAATGATGGTAATTTTAATAACGTATTATTTAACTAAATTTATATGTTACTTTTAGTTTACTCTGATGGGCGAGTATGTATTTCAATACTCCATGCACCTGGAGATGATCCCATGGGTTATGAGTCAAGTTCTGAAAGATGGAGTCCAGTTCAAAGTGTTGAAAAAATTCTTCTGTCTGTTATAAGCATGCTAGCGGGTAATATTATTATTGTTATACTGCAATTAACTTTAAAGTTTGTAACATTTAACAAATTAATGTTTAAGAAGCAACACCACTAAACAAATTTCTGTTCTATTGATGTTGCATGATTTTGTGTTACCATTGTTTGCATTTATTTTTGTGTTCACTTTATCATAAATTTGAATATTATATAAAGCAGGAGAAATAATGAATAAAAGGTTTGCTTCTTAAGCAACAAAATGTTTTACAGAAACTTAATGAAAATTTAAACAGATTGTGACTTAATATATTATACATTTGTATGTAGAACCAAATGATGAAAGTGGTGCAAATGTTGATGCAGCTAAAATGTGGCGTGAAAATCGAGAGGAATTCAACAAGATTGCTGAAAAATTGGTTAGAAAAACTTTGGGAATTCCAACTAATTCATAAGTTTAATTATAAGCAATATGTAATCATTATTATATTGTATATGTATATATGTATAAGTTTTATTTATAAAATAATAAACTTTGTGTCTTATGTTATCTGTTTCAAATATTTTATGATAAATTTTAAATCCTAATATGATGAAAATTTAAGATTTTTTGGAATATACTATGAATAAAATATTATAGTTAAATATTCACAATATATCAAATTATATTTATTGTGGATGATTAATGAAAATATATATGTATAAATAATATTGATTTTTATTTTAAATAAGAACACTATACTAAATACATAAAAAATTAACATTAGTTTACTTATTACCTTGTCCTAAAATAAATTGACTGTTTATTTACTACATTAAAATAAACTAGTTGTATATTTTTTTTGAGTAGATTAAATCTAAAATCACAATTATTTACTTAAAAATAGGTAACAAAAAAAAAACAAAAAACAAGTATTTATAAAGAAAAACTAAAATACTATAGAGATAAAATTGATAGATTTATGCTACTTTAATGATTTAATGTTAATATTTATTCTTAGTACTTTTCTTTTTGAAAATTTTTATTTTTTTTTATATATGTTGATATAAACTATAAATCTATGATTTTAATTTTATATACTTTACTTGAAATAGAAAACATGTCTGTTTAAGTATTGGGTGGTGAATATGATATTGCAAATGTTTATACATATTTAATAGAAAATATTAATAATATTTTTAGTGGCAAATAAAGTAGAGGGTTAAAAACTGACAGACCTCAATTAAAATTAAATAATTATAATTTTAGTAGAAAAAATATTCAGTATTATAGTACTAATGGAAAAATGTTAAAAGGAAGAATTTTATGAAGTAACAAATAAAATAATTTTAAAAAATATGTGAAAAGTATTGTTCTATTTGAAAATATATTCATAATGTATTATTAAAGTAAAAATAATTTTAGTTATAGTGATAAGATTTTACTATAATTTTCTGCTGATCGTTGCTTTTAAAATTATGTCCTACTTTTAGTTATACATGTTGTCTTCGATTAATTTAAATAATTATCTACAAAGTATTATACACCATTAAAATTATCAAGAGGCTTAAGGAGGTGTAAATGATATTAAATGCACAGCTGGTGAAGGATTTATTAAACTACTATTTTCACTGCAGCTAAGTTGTTCACAATAATAATGTGGAGTATTTAAGTAGTCGATGAGTCGTCGAGGTAAAGGTAGTTTATATATAAGATCCCGTCTGACTGTTTTTAACAATACAAATCTATATAAATAAAAAATACATTTATAATTACTTAAAAAAATTTAATTATTGTAATAAGTATTAAAACGATGGTAATTATTACATATTAGTATATATATACATTGATTTATTAATTATTAATTATATATTCATTACAATATCAAGGCACTTTATTGTAATTCTGTAAATAGTAAATAAATAATAAAGTAACAAAATAAATTTTAGTAACAGGCTGTTCCCAAGGCTAGAAGTATTTTGATTTAAAGTATCTGTTATTAAAAGATTAAAGAGATATATTGATATTTTTATTCCCATGTATAATATTAAAACATTTGATAATCAAATTTTTTATTTTTCTAAATTTTGGCGTTTACTTACAAATATAAAATCAAGAACAACTTTTATTAAGAATCATATAATTTTAAATTTGGATAAAAACCAAAAATTTTTTTTTTGATTGGAGTAAGGTTTTGGTTTTATTTTAATGATAATTTCAATTTTCAATTGGTTCTTTCTAATGAGGCATTTGAATTTTAATTTATAGATTTTTAGGTTAAGATTTTAACCAGTGTATTACATAAAATTTATTATTTTTTTTTATTTATATATTAAAATATTGGTGAGTTAGAGTCAATATTTTTAAACTTTTTTATTTTAAAGTTTATTCATATAAAGAGTATTGGTTTTACAAACACAGTTTTATAGATTAAGTTCCTATTATTGTAGTTTCTATTACCATTTGTTTTCAATATTAAGTCTCTTAGTAACCATGTCAAGATTTAAAATTGATAATGAAAAAAATAATTAATGTTTTTTTAAGCTTCTCCGAGTTAAATTCTTTAAAAAAGAGTATTTAAGCAGAAAAATATTAAATAAAAGTTGTAAAAAAAAAAATGTTTTAATTATATAATTAAAAAAATAAAATGTCAGTAGTAGTCTTTGACAAAATAGATAAGCCATTTGTTGATAGTTTTTACTCAAATACTAGGTTCATATAGACTTTTTTTTACTTTTGGTCTAACTATATCAAAATTATTCAAATTGAAATTTATATTGTCTACTGATATTTTTTGAAAACTTGTCAAAGAAAATAAAAATAAACATTTAAGTAGGAGGTATGATTTTTTTGAATACAACAGACAAAATATATGGCATTGTAAAATCAAAGTATGACATTTCATTAAAGCAAAAATATTATTTACCTGCACATATGTTGTAAACTTTGAATTTGTTTAAATCGTGAAACAGGATGGAGTAATTGAACTCTCATTGGTCCCAATACAGGTCGTCTATGTAAGAAAAATAAATACCTTCCACTGCGTGAATGTTCAATAGCGTTTTCAACAAACTCTATGATTGTATGACTTTTAAATTTAGTACAACTACCAAAGCTAAAATTACCTGGAATTTTATTTAAATTGATTAATACATTCTAAAAGTAATGATTGAGAAATACACAAAGTCTATAAGTACCATGATCATGTTCAATTCTGACATGTCGAACAAAACCATTCAATTTAAATGTCAATGAAAATATATAATGATCGTCACTACTATCTCGTACTATAAAAGAACCATCTGGTTCAGTAGACAATATTTTTTCTGCAGCTTCACCAGATATTGGACCCCAATACCAACCATACTAAAAATAAATATAATTTAAATAATTAGTAATTATATTATACTATATATTTTAACATTTTTTTTTTTTGAAAATCTATTTTTTTTTTTTAATCAAGATTATTAATTTAAAAAAACTATATTTTAATAAACTTACATCTTTGGCTTTTTCTATACTAGATGCAAAGTCCATATTAGATTCACGTACAAATGAATCACCAACTCCATCTTTGGGTACGGGAGGTAAAGCACGTTTTTCAACTTTTGACCCTTTTGTAACATCTAAAAGTACTACTGTGTCTGTTAAAGTAGATCCATGATCTGATTCAACTGAATTATTTTTACGTGACCGAAATATATTGCAAAATGTTTGTTTTAAACTAAATGTAAAGTTTGATTTTGAAGATGAAACAAATGGAGAAGAGCAAAATATTTTTCTTGTTGCATGATTAGTACTACTTATTTTTTCTGATGAACTTTCTTTAGATTTTTTGTACTTCATGTTAACTAAAAATGTTTGTTTTCTTATTTTACATTTTAATGATGAAATATTTTCAACACAATTTTTTTTATTGTGATCATTTTGAATATCATCATGTTTTATAAAACTCGGAATTTGAGTAGGTTGATTACATTCTTTAGAATCTCTATAAAAATTATGAAGAATACTTCTTACGTCCTTTAAAGTCATATGAATTGGTTCTTGTACATTCATAAAATGTTCGCTTTGTCTATAAACAAGAAGTATAAGTAATTATTTAAAACTATTTGTTGAAAAAAGAGATTTTACCAAAGATATGGGAATTTATTTTAGCTTAATAATGAAAATTACTGACATGTGAAATTTATACACTTTTTCATTAAATTTTATAATTATCCAAGTTAAACTTGAGATTTTATTATATTATAATTTTTTAAATTTAGTTTATATTTATAAAAGATAGATATATTAAAAATTTCCAGTAAAAATCACTAATCTTTAGACATTTTTTTGATTTCTTTTAATTATTTTAAAATTCCATAACACTTAGAGTTAGTTTTTTAAACTTTTAAATCTTACTGCATAGCAAATATAAGTCTACAACAATTTAAGTGGCATATATACATATAAAATGGCTACAAAAGTAATCTATTATGCATCAGTACACAAGGATTAAGATTTATTAAAGTAACCAAGTAGTAGGAAAAAAGTGTTCTCTATATTACATGTTGCTATGAATTAATTATTTAATTATAAAGCTTACTTGTGGATAATATTACTTGAAGTTAAAAATATATTTATAATATTAATTTAAAACTAAAATTATTAAAAATATTTAACTCAAAAGTCTACAATAATAAAAAATCATTTTTCAGAAACTACACTTTACTCTTTATTTTTCTATTTACCAAAAAAAATAAAATATGAAATGGTAATTTACATAATAAATTTTGTTTAAACATTATTTGTAAATTTAATTTTAAATAAATTATTGTTGAGCTTACTTTTTATTAGGAGATATAGAATGGCGGCGTAATTTTCGTTTTTTTCGCAGTGGTCTACGAAATGCAATATTAAATGTCGAGCTGTCAATTGGTAATTTATATGTATCACTGTTTAATACATCATGTGAAATAGCTGAAGAAATAAAATTTGAATCATCAGATGGCATTATATTCAATAAGGAATTATGGGAAGATGATAATGTTGACAAAAGGGAGTTGCTTGATTCATTTGTAAGAGCATTGTTTGTTTTCCAATATACACCCAAATTGGGATGCAGTCTAGACTGTTTTGAAAACCTAAAAATAAATAAAAAATCATATAGTATTCAAATAGTGGTATAAATCAAGATAACTTTGTACCTTGAGTCAGTAGGTGCGGCCAAATTCAAAATGTCATTTATTAATGATTTAATAAAATTGTCTGCATATTTTTCAACTTGAATAACACATTCATTAGTATAAACAGGTGATTTAACATATTTGTTTTGATCATCTTTGAAATTACTAGGTGGAGAATAAATGTTAATAGATCTGCACGGTAAATCTTGAAATTGTATTGGAGGTTCAATTTCATGCCCTGACTTTTGAATATATGAATCTTTTTTTAGATGTTTATGTAATGATAATTGCAAATCATCAACCATAGAAAGCTTTTGACTTAACAATAATTCATTTTTTGTGCCTTTATTCTAAAAAAAAATAAATATTATAAAAACTTTTTATTTAGTTTAAAAATTTTAGGTCACTTTTATATTTTATTTTATATTTATTACAATATAAATTGACATTATTAAAAAAGTTAATTGTAGAATTTTAATTTAATTATTCCTAAATACAAACTATTAACTTTAAAAGCATAATTATACAAAAAAATTGTATATATATATATTTCTTAATCAATAAGCTTATAATAATTTGCAGATGTAATTGAAAAAAACAAAATACATATAAACTTAAGTTATTTATTAATTCATAGACTATTATATTTATAATATAATAGCCTATAAAATATAATATAGAACCTATATTTATAGGTTACTATTCTAATATAATACATCGTGATTGATGTTGGATAAGAGATAAATTTTTTTTTTTAAACTATAGAACATTTTTTATTATTGTAAATTTTTTATTATTTTGGTATAAAAAACTCTAAAATAATATGAGTTTAATTTTTTTTTTCATCCTTTCAGTTTAAAAAACCTAAATTTTAATTTTCTTAAATAGTAAAGGATTCCTATTTAATAAATTCATTTTTGGTTTCTTATGATACAAAAATTTTTTTTTAAAAATATTGTTCTTATATAATTTTTTTTCAATAAATCATTCTTCTATTTATTTAATAACAGCCCCAGAGACACACCATTTTCATATAATCAGCAAATAATTTAGTAAACTTAAGTATCAACCAACATAGTTTAAAAAGAGTAAAAATAGTGATGAGACAAGTAACTTAAAAATGTTTAGATAAAAGTTCATTTATTTTTACTTGTTTTGAATGACCTAATATAAATGATAATAGTCAAAACAAGATGAATCCTCTAAAATCTTAAGATAATTAGCTGTTTAATACATTAGTAATCACTATTTCTTTAAGCTGTCACATAAATAATTAATTGACATTTCTTGTTTATCTATCATTACACTAGCTAAGATAAATAACTTTAATAATGTATGGCCCATTGAAATAATGATTGTTGTGTCTGGTATTATAAAAATCAATTAAATGATGAAGTTATACTTTAAATCCAAAGCTTTGAAAAATTTCAATACACAATCGGTTGATCAGATAAAAAATTATAAGAACTGTTATAACTGAACAAAATTGTTTGTAATGTTTTTTCTGCATATAATCAAGTTAAAAATAAGAGTTGCTATTTAAGAAAATCAAATTTAAGATTTTTTATTCCAGAAGGGATAAAAAAAAATTATTTAACTACGTATTATTATAGATTTTTTTTGAATCCAACAATAGTCTTCTACACAAAAATTGTAAACATTTAATAGTTTCAGAGAAAACGAGTGTTTTATTTTTAATCAATCACCCTGTACACTTGTACATATATAAAATATATAAAATAATATATAAAATATGTACCAAATACAATAATTTTAACAGATAAATTAGTATTTTAGTAATCACAATTTACTTGATTTTTTTTAGTATTTTAAATAGCTGATAGAACATGAATTTTTAAAACTAAAAATATATTTTAAATATTAATCTAAAACTAAGATTTTTTTTATTTAATTAATGTTTTATATATATTTTTAATTTTAAATAATATTAGCCACATGTGATTAATTCTTATTATAGAACATTATTAGACTATTATTAGGATTTTACAATTAATAGTAGTATTATGTTGCTTAAAAAACAATAGTTTTATAATTTAAAGGATATGTTTTCAATTTAATTAAAAATTTATTCTTAAAAACAATAAAATTATTTTTTTATTTCATTGTAGGTAATTTTGATAATGTTAAAGAATTAAGATCCGTTTTGAAAAATAGTTAAGAATGAATATGCATAATTACTTACTCTATGTTGTGATGAATTTACATTGAAACTATCAGAATAGTTTGAAAATAAAACATCTGCATGAAGGCTTTTATCATCTTCATTCAATAGTATTTCAAATGTAGGCAAGTCCATCCCATATTCATCAACAAAATCAAATTTATACTAATCAGTCTATGATTTCATAATAAAAAACTAAAAATATTTTAATATAATTGAGATGTTAAATATTATTCAAATGTATTTACTAAACACACCACATACCAAACAACTACATAATACGTTTGAATAAACCTATTCGTTAAATATATGTAGGTTGTGACCAAAAGGAATCTTTGACAAATAGTAAAACCAAAGCGAGAATTAAAGTTTATAACTGCACTTACTTCATAGAATGGAAAACTACTTTAAAAATATGCATTATATGATCAGACACACCAAAAAGAATTTTCACAATTCCAAAAATTTAATTCTTTCTTATCACGTTATACGAACATCAAACAAATAAACATAAAATAATATCTTATCTATTCTGTGGTAATATCATATCCTGTTACTGATAATATTTATCATCATTGTAGACTTTATTTTCAAATCTATATAATATCAATAAAAATAAAATTTTAAGTCTTTACTGATTGATTGACTAAGATCTTTATTTTATTTAAGATAAAAATTTAATAGTTCTATTATAAAATTTAATAATTTATTTTAAAATAATAATAATCATAAATGTATGATGTTGATTATTCTTTCTGTAAATTCAACTTGTTTTGTCTATTTAAATAATTGCATTTTTTAATATTGTGATAAAAATTTACTTCTAATCTAATATTTTAAAATTTTGACTGCAATTAAATATATCATACGTTATCCTTGTCTAAGTTTATAAAAATTATAGGACTTGTGTTCCTTTTTAAACTAGTAATTTATTTTAATAAATTGTATAAGTAATGTAATATAACTCAATGAAATAAATTATAGTAGAAATTGTTTAGGAATGGCTGTAAGCAAAGAAGATTTTAATAAAAAAGTTGCATTAATAACTGGTATAACAGGGCAGGTAAAACATGTTAAATGTTTCAATAATTATTTGTAATATAATTATGTTATTTATTAATTTAGGATGGTTCATATTTAGCTGAGTTTTTGCTAAATAAAGGATATGAAGTACATGGGATAATAAGAAGATCTAGTACATTCAATACAAGCCGTATCGAACATTTATATCTAGATCCAAAATCACATAGAGAAGGAAAAATGAAATTGCATTATGGTGACATGACTGACAGTAGTTGTTTAGTAAAAATTATTGGATCTGTAAAACCTAGAGAAATTTATAATTTAGCAGCCCAAAGTCATGTTAAGGTAAATTATAAATATTGATACTAATTTTTATTTTTTATTATTGAAATTAATTTTTTTACACTTATAAATTACTTATAACCATTTTTATCTATTCTGTATTCAACCTAAAATATCTTTAGTTGAATCTATTAATCAGTCTAAAAAAAAAAACATGATTATTAATATTTTGAATTCCTTTTTAATGTATAATAGTTAATTTTTTTGTAGATTTCATTTGACTTAAGTGAGTATACAGCTGAAGTAGATGCTGTTGGTACTCTTAGGTTGTTAGATGCTATACGTACATGTCAACTAGAATCAAATGTGCGATTTTATCAAGCATCTACATCTGAGTTGTATGGAAAAGTGGTTGAAATACCTCAGAAAGAAACTACCCCATTTTATCCAAGATCCCCATATGGTAAATTTTGCTTTTTAAATTTTTATAAGTATTAAAAAAAAAATTATTATTATACTGTCTTAGAAGACTTATTTAGATTTTACATAAATAGTTTAGTTTTTTAAATATTCAACCACAATAAAAAAAAACTGATTATCTACATTATGCTTAATATGCTTTTTAATTTCTTACAAGTTCATCAATATTTTTATATTTTCTTTGAAAAATCTTTTATTTTGTTTTATTTGTCTGCTGACAAACAATGAATAATATTTCTACAAATAAAAAATTATTACCCATAACTTTAAACCTGATTAGACAACTATATTCTTTAGTTTTACATTATATGTAACTAATATAAATTCTGGTAAATTAATATGAAGTCAATAAATGTTATGTTTTTTTACACTTATTATAAATATGTATTTAAAAAAAAAATATATTATATTTTCACTCTTGGTTTTATTATTTATTTCTTTTAGCTTTAATATGAAACTGAGAATTATTATAGAGTTATAATTTATTTAAACATTTTTTTCATATTGTAATAAAAATTATAGCTTGTGCAAAATTATATGGATATTGGATTGTTACAAATTATAGAGAAGCTTATAATATGTACGCTTGCAATGGAATTTTGTTTAACCACGAAAGTCCCAGAAGGGGAGAAAACTTTGTAACAAGAAAAATAACCAGATCAGTAGCCAAAATAGCTCTTGGTTTATTAGACTGTATTCAACTTGGAAATTTAGATTCAAAACGAGATTGGGGACATGCCAAAGATTATGTTGAAGTAAATTTATCTCAATTTATACATAGGTTTTTTCATTTTAATTCTTTATATAACTTTATTTTTAGGCAATGTGGTTAATGCTTCAACAAGAAGTTCCTCAAGATTTTGTTATAGCTACAGGTAAAATGCATAGTATTAGAGAATTTGTTGAAAAAGCTTTTCAGCATATCGGAAAAAATATTATTTGGGAAGGAGAAGGATTGAATGAAATTGGTAAAGAAGAATGTACAAGTATTATTCGTGTAAGAGTTAACTCCAAATATTTTCGACCAACTGAAGTAGTAAGTATTATTATTATTTGTTAAAAGTAAATATATTCTTTGAAATACTTGAATAATTAATATTAATTTATAGTTTTTCATATATAATAAAATAAGTTAAATTTATATATTTTTTTAGATAATAAGAATAATTTGTATTATTTTAATTGTATCTCTTTAGTAAACTCGCTAAATACTTAAATTTTTCAAATTTTACAAGTTGTGTCCAGGAACTACAGTCACTACCCATAAACCTAGTTTGCCAATTTTGGTTTTTAGACAGATTTTTACCAAGGATTAAACTTTCTATTTTTGCCAAAAATTGTTTTCATGTAATCAGGCATAGATTTGAAAGTGGTGGAAGAATGCCCCTATAGGCCATTTCATTTAGTGGTGTGTAAATTAACTTCCTGTATCAAAACAGGAACTATAATATTTTGTTTTATTCTAAATTACTTTTATTCAGTGGCAGATTCAAAGAGATGATGTAGTAGGTGGACACTCCCCTCTTAAGCTATTGTTGTGTCTACTACAAAAAGAAAAAAAATTGATTTTAACGACTAAATATTTTTAAACCTCATTATTATTCAATGTACCTTGTGTATGTATACTAAATACCCACTTGTCTTAAATATTGTTTGTTGTACAGTCTTTGACATCAATAATCTAGCTAATATAATAAAAATAAAAAACTTTACTTATGAAATAGGAATTTTATAATCAAGAAAAATTTATTTTTTAACCATTTATTGGAAAATCTGTGTTCTTATTAACTATTAAATTAAAACGATGGAATAAATACAAATTAGAAACGGTAATTAAATAATTTATTTTTCGTGTCATTTTATTTTTTCAAAAGTTAGTATATGAAATATTAACATATTTGTGGAACTACCTTGTAGTTTAAAAGTTAACCCTACTTAGGATGCCCATTGAGGGAACTAGGGGCATGTGAAAATTAACGGAAAATTAACATAGTTGCTAAAATGAAGCTTTTCTAAAAAAATGTGTAATTTCTTAGTCTTTTTTTTTTAAATTACCAATTAATATTTATTAATTAATACTTATAATACCTCTTAATACCCCTATAATGGGTGATCTTGCCTACCATTCAAAAATTTATTCATTTTATATGAATTTTTTTTTTTTATGATAGACGTAAATAGAAGAAAATTTGTTTTTGCTGTGTTAAAAAACAGTTTCCAATTTGTCATAAGTCATTATATCATGAACTTAATTTTTTTGTTATTATAGGGTCTCATATTTTAGCTTCGATTCGAAAATGAGAAGGTATTAATTTTATCATGATGTGTAATTTTTTTATTTTTTTTGTGTGTCTGTCACTACCTTTTCTCAGCTCTCGCTGGACCGATTTTTCTCAACGATACGTCAAAAGTTTACAAATCGTATCTAGTTTAAGACATTACCCTCGAAAATTTAAAAAATTTTCCTCGTTCTTCGAAAATAATGAAAGTCTCCCAAAAAATAACAATTTTTAAAATCGGTAAATTTCGACATTTTTATCACTTTTTCTAAAAATTCTCATAACTTATTGATAAAAACAATTTTTTTATATTGAATCTTAGATATTTCCCTTTCATTTTTTTGAAAATCTAACAATAAACTTGCTCATAGGGAGGGATTAAAAATAACAACTTTTTTACAAAACTCAATTTTTTCAACTTAACTTTTGAAAATGTTCCGGAAATACTGCGTCCTTTAAACATGCGTTAAATTAAAACTTATGTTATGTACTATAAATTAAAAAAAAAATGTCTCGACGACTTATCTTCTACGTGCAAATAGAAGTCGAATTTGAACAAACAATAGGAGTTAATTTTGCTCTTGGAATATCCACCAATTTCTTAAAATTAAACACTATCTACAGATTTGCATCAAAGCGTTTCTTATGATAGTGATTTTAATCACTGTCAGATATCATCTATACTTGTCTCAACTATGTCACGCTCATACTGTGCCACGATCCACTGTGCTACCTTTTTTTATGTATTTTTCTAAAAAGAGGATTCTTAAAATATAGATTTAGCCCTGTTATTTATTTTACCAAAATTCGATTTACATAAAATTATTAACTTAACATTTATTTTCCGTATTTCATTAAATTAATAACTATACAAATAGTTACGTCAGCTACAAGTTTATTTGTAACATAAATGAATAATCAGTTTTATTTTTTTTATTTCCCGAACTTAATATGCTACAGAAGGTGGTAACCCTCTTTCACGTGTTAGGAAGTCAGAGATGGTTCTTGGCTTGTCCAATGATGGACGGGATGGGTATTATGGCCAACTTGCACCAGTGACCAGACAACTTCAATGAAAAATCAAAAGAAAAATTTCGTTGGCACCCTGGGGATGAACCCGAGACCACGTGTGTTAAAACATACATTTTTACCCTTTAGGCCAGTCCGACTTCCTACCTACATCTACATTGGTATCAAACAATTTTATTTTACACATTTAATTCAATGTTGGATTTAAATCTACCCTGGATTAATTTATAACTAGTCTTGAATGGGTTTTAAGAATTAAAATATGAAAGAATGAATGTATGATAAAAACAGACATATTAACATTTCTAATATGCTTGATTTTTATGATCATTTTTACCAGTAAAAGGGATTGGATTTCTTAAAAAATATAATCCCTGTAAAAACGCAAAATTGCTAAAAAAAGTTATTTCAATAGCAACTATGTTAACAGAACTTATAAAAAACCAACATTTTTTAACGCTAGAAAAGTACTAACTTAAAAAATAAAAACCTCCTATTAAAACGATTGTATAAATTAAGCACTCATCATTAAATTAATTTAACGTATATTTAACATATATTCACAATTTTTTTTAGGGTGCCTAAAAAGTACTACTTTTTTTTAAAACATGACCAACAACCATATTTTCCTCCTCTTTAACTCCACCATATTAACAATAAAAATAAAAATGAATAACATTCCTCTTTATCTACAAAATCTGACTTTAGTAAACGTTTGGGAGAAATCACACACACCCTTCTACAAATTCGCCCCTGCCATCATACCCACAATATTTATCTCCAAAATGAATTAATGTAATAAAAACCAATGAGTTAGAAAATTTTCTCATTATATATAATACTTATATTTCTTTTTTTTTTTTGTATTTAATACTAATTATATACCCAATGATCATTTTTATTGGTTTTACTTCTTGCTTGCTTAATGTGTTGGTTGTTATATTATCTGTACTCTTGCCCTTTGGGGCGTAAATTTATTAATAAGTAAATAAATAAATTATCCTTAATCTTATTATATAATAGAACAAGGAAAAAAACGCTTTTCTGGGAAAATTACTTAGCGTGCTCGGATTTTCAAAAAAAAATTTTTCAACGAAAGTACTCGGTCACCAGACTCCGGGAAAATTATTGGCGAAGGTCGGAAAATTTTTGCCGCTCGCCCGCGAGGTTTGAAATTTTCATCAGACCCGCTCAATGACATTCCTGAGATATGATAAAAAAATCAATTCAATCCGTTCATTTTTCACCGTTTTACGAGCTTTTTTTTTTTTTTTTAAGTCCACGCGCATGGTTGTATTATGCGCAGTGATTCATTTCTGCTGATACGTATTATGAACCTTAATTATATGGTGTATTATGTATTATTATTAAGACACTATTTTGCATTTGCCCTATTTTTATCAAGGAATAATTTTCTTTTTTCTCATATATGATGTATGAGACTATGAGTTTATCTTTTGAATTGGGGTTCATCTATGATAACTATAATGTTCATCGTTAAATCGCAGTTACTAATATATTTATCAAAATTAAATTTTTATTTTTATTTTTAATATTAATTTTAATTTAAATTTACAGTGTGCCACTTATAATAACCTGCTAAATTTTTTTTTAATTATTCTATAATATAAAAACAATTATTGTAATTAGATTATTAATAATTTTTGTGTATAACAGGGGTGTATTTAAGAGAGATTGTCCCCTCCTTGAACAAGCGCTATCAATATTTTTTTAGGCAACTTCTAATATATAAGGACTTAATGTCCTTTTTTTTCATCAGTACTTTAATTTTAGCAAAAAAATTTCTATAACATGTTTAACAAAGTAAAAAATATTAAATTTCCTCCTAAAATAATTTTTGAATAGGCCTAAAGGGAATACCTCATTAAGAGGCTTCAACCTTATACCCAATACATTTTACTATATTCTCTTTTTGAATTTTCCTGATTTTAATAATAACATTTTTAGATATAGTTTTCTATAGTTTTCACTGATTCTGAAGTAATATTTTTTCTGAAAAACACTTATCGTGCCCGGCGTAGCCGGGTACTTCTACCGGAATCAGTGGCCTACTTATGATGACGGCCCGAAGAGACTTACGCGCCTTCGGCGCGTAAGGCTCGAAGGGCCCCTGGTCTGGGGCGGAGCCTAGTAATTATTAAGAAGATTAAAATCAATTATAATTGATTTTAATCTTCTGTCTACTTTATGTTTTTGTTTTCATTGTGCAGTGTTCACAGTTTTATTTCTTGGATACATATTATTCAATATATATAATTAAACGAAAAAAAATTAATTGTTTGCAAAGGTGATTATCTCATTTATTGTCTATTTAATAGCGTATGGTATAGGATATTTGTGTTTATTCAAATAACATAATCGTTCGGTTTTCAACAGCATAACAAATGAGTGTAATGTATACATGTTTATTATTCGCCGATATATAAAAGAGCATTACTATTGTTTACAAATTCTGCAATGGGAGCTCCTGGTTGTTATTATAAAAACTATATAAAAAAAAAAGACATCCGGTGGGCGTAAAATAACAAATGTGATCATTATAGAAACAAGTACTATAATGATGTTTTACGTGTATTGATTTAAAAAAATATAAAATACTTAATGAGATTTATTATTGATAAACTTTTATGTTTTTTAATTGTAGGAACTTTTATTAGGCGACGCGTCTAAAGCCAAGAACATTCTCGGATGGGAGCCAAAAGTGAATTTTGATGTAAGTGTACTTTTTTGGTTAGTAACACTAAAAGGTTTATACAAAATTTATTGTAAATTTATTTCAAATGAAATAAAATTATCGTGCATCAATTATTTATTATACATAGTGTTCAGTAAATAAGGAAACAGGTTAATTGTTATAAACAATGAGAACAATGAAGACCCGTTTCCTTACTTATTGAACACTATATGTATTTTTGTTTTTAAAAACTATTCTTTGTATCTTTTAATTATTGTCCTTAACTTTCCAATCAATTATGAACAATTATTTTAGATTATTAAAATACTATAATCTAAATCTAATTAATTTTCATTTTTTGAATAGCAACTTGTTTACGATATGATGGAAGCTGATTTAGAGCTCATGAAACAAAATCCATCTGCCTAGTCTTTCCATAGTTTTAATTTAATTTATATTTTTGTTCAATTATATATCAAACTATTAATTTTTTTGCTTGGCTGTATTGAAACTCATTTAACATTTTACCAATTTTATTTATTTAAAATAACTTACTATTAGCCATAATTATAATTAATTCATACGAATAAACTATATTTTGGAATAGCTAAAGCAAAACTTATTTAAAGAATCAACTATAAATATGGCTTTCAAACATTTTTTATTTATACGGATTATAAGTATTATTAAAGATATTTTTATCACTCATATTATTATTGTATAATTTTAAGCTAAACTATTTTTATAAATGTAAAGTAATTACAAACTTTCCAGTGTTTTAGATTAAAATAATATACTTTTTATCAAAATAAAAAGTAATCTAAATTCATTTTTTTTTATGTTTGACTCCTGTTTCACTGTTCTTCTAGTCATATTTTACAATATTTTCTATTATATTATTTCTAAAATATGTTACTATGTAGAAGAAGCTAAGAAGCTTCATATGTAATTTTGTAAGAAAATAACAGTGATATTATTTTTGACAATCCAACCAAATTACCAAATACAATAAACATTCATTCTGTTTGAAATTATCTCCATACATATTTAAGGGAATAAATATCATAGGAAGCTTTCTTCAATAACTAGAATATTGTAAAGGATAAAAATTCACAATATTGGTTATGCTAATTTTTATAAAGAAATAGGTATACAATGATTAAATTTTATGCATATTAATTTTTTTTTAATATAGTCTTTAATTTTATAAATTAACTTATTATAAATCTTTATATATTTTGAGTTAAACTCAAAACTTTCTAAACATACAGTAACTATATTTATTTTTACTTTTTACAAGTTCAGTTTTTCTTGTTTCAGACACAGTAATTAACAATATTAAATACAACTATTTATATTATAAAATTCTTATAACAAAAATAAAATATGAATTTTGTAACATAATACTATAAAATAATACATTATGTACTAGTATATTTATATTAGATGAATTAATAAATATATTGATGATAATTTTTTGTTGGACGATTATTTTTAAGTATTTACTACTATTTTATGATTAAAATAATTATGTACCTAGATACCTTTTTATATGTTTTAAATAAATATTTTGTTAATCATTATAATTTATAATTGAATATTTCTTTATATATTGATAAACAAACCCTTTTTAATAATTGGTAGTAATAAATAAAAAAAAATTATACTTTTAAAATTTGAAAATACTTAATTTATTAAAATAAAATAAAACTAAGGCAAGAAACAATAAAAAAAATAAATTGAAACTACTAATTTGGGCGGTGCACCATGAATAAGAAGTTAGTCATTAAAAAACCAGCTCAAAGGGGTCGCGGCACAGTGGTGACGTGGCATAGTTAGTACAAGTATAATGATATCTGCAGTGATTAAAATCACTATCATAAAAAACGTTTCCATGCAAATCTTTAGATAGTGTTTAATTTTAAAAATTGATGGATTATTCCAAAAGCTACATGATCTGCTATTTTCTTATTTATATCCTGATTAAGATAAAGTACGTCGAATAAAAAAGGGATATAAATATTATTTCTCTCAAAAAAATTGTGATGATCCATACACTTTTCAATAAGTTATAGCATTATATATTTAAAAATGTAAAAAATAAAATGGAGAATTTTCACACAAAAATAGCATTTGGTAACTATTTTCACCGTGTAGACAAAGTAATGTCCGAAAAATTGTTTTTCCATAATATAGTACGTTACAACATTATCTTTAATTTAAGATATATATAAAAGTGTCAGAGTTCCCGGAACACTTTCAAAACTTAAGTTGAAAAAGTTAATTTTTTGTGAAAAAGTTGTTATTTTGAATCCTCCCCTGTGGGTAGGTAAAGGGTTAAATTTATAAAAATATATACTAAATGATAGGTAAAGACATGAAGCATCCATAATAAAAAAATTATGAAGTTAAAGAAGTTCTACTTTCTATATGCATTGTTCAGATTTGGACCCCCCTTTATTTTGGTATAACTTTTTGTTATAGCAAAAAGTTATAGCATAATAAAGTTAAAAATGTAAAATATAAAATCGAGAATTTCCACACAAAAATAGCATTTGGTAGCCATTTTCACCGTGAAGACAAAATAAAGTCCATTCAAAATCTGAGTAAAATTAATACTTTCTGAGCTTTGATGCGAATCTAAAATATTAATATTTAAATACACAATATAAATCAAAATGTTGTTATTTATTATCATCATTATTATTATTTTTATTTTTATTCTGTTGTCTCAGTTTTCACTGAACTTTTACTTACCAAATCATCAAAATATTACAAATTATATTTAATTAAAGACATTACCCTAAAATTTTTTTTTAATTCATCGTTCTACGTAAAAAGAAAAAATCTCCAAAAAATAACAATTTTTAAAATCGGTAGATTTTGACTATTTTTTTAGCTTTGATGAGAGAACTGAGAAGGTATTGGTTTTACTAAGATGTGTTTTTTTTGTGTCTGTTACCACTTTTTCTCAGCTTTCACTGAACCGATTTCTTTCAACAATAAGTCAAAAGATCACAAATCGTATCCAGTCGAAGACATTACCCTCAAAGATTCTGGCGTACCCCGTAAATGGGGGAAATCTCCAAAAAACTTATAAATTTAAAAATTGCTCATTTTCGAATTTTTTTTAAATTTTTTTTACTTAAAACTGCCATAACTTTTATAAAAATAACCAAATCAATATATTATTTTTAATAGACGCATTATGATTTACTTATCATTTGGTGTATTTTTTTTATAAATCTGACCCTTTACCTACCCACAAGGGAGGATTCAAAACGTTTTCACAAAAAAATAACCTTTTCAACTTAACTTTTGAAAGTGTTCCGGAAAATCTGACACTTTTATATATATCTTAAATTAAAGATAATGTAATATACTTTATCATAGAAAAAAAAAGTTCGGACTTTCTTTTGTCTTCACGGTGAAAACAGACATCAAAGCTTAAAAAAAAAATACGATTTTTGTAAAAAAAATCTTTTTTATCTTTTTACTTTATAATGCTATAAATTTTTGAAAAGTGTATGGATCAACACAATTTTTTTGTGAGAAATAATATTTATATCCCTTTTTTATTCGACATACTTTATCTTAATCAAGATATAAATAAGAAAATAGCAGATCGTGTAGCTTTTGGAATAATCCATCAATTTTTAAAATTAAACACTATCTAAAGATTTGCATGGAAGCGTTTTTTATGATAGTGATTTTAATCACTGTCAGATATCATTATACTTGTACCAACGATGCCACGTCACCACTATGCTGCGACCCCTCTGCGCTGGGTTTTTTAATTTAAAACTATCGTAACTCTTTTAAACATGGATGAAATACTAGTAATCAGTATATAATCAAAGAAATAGTAATTTATGTTGCTTTTGGGATACTCCAATAACTTCTAAAAATTAAACAATATCTACAGATTTGCATCGAAGTGTTTTATATGACAGTGATTATTATCCCTGTTAGATATATACTTGTGCTAATTATGTAACATGTCCACTGTGTCACGACCTTAATGTGCTGGTTTTTATTCTTAAATAAGTGTAGGTATATATTATATTACAAATTACGATAAAATAAAGATGTTATAAACAGATTATAACTTTTATGTTCCTAATAGATTAATAAATACAATTTTTCTATTATATAGGTAACCGAGTTTATTTTTAACATTATTTTAAACTATTTTTAAAATATATAATAAAAAAATATAGTTTTAATTTTACTTATTTTTAAAAGTTGAAATGACTTTGTATTAAATAAAGTTGTTCTATAAAGTATCTACAATATCATATAGATAGATCTATTAACTTTTTCAAATATCTTTATACGTCCTGGCGTATAAATATGCAATATTTTGATCAATAACTATTTATTTATATTGTTATCAATAAACTGGTGATCAAAATGTACATAATGCATTTCTTAAAATACATTTATTTATAAAAAATCAAAAATGATAATTTGTTTTATAAATAATAACAAAACGTGAGTCTGATAAATTACCAGAAAATCAAGACCTGCAATATTTTGAGTAAGATGCACGTCTATTTTGATAAATTTGGTAAAAAAAATCAAGTTTAATTTTATAGTGTCACTACTAAACAGTATATTGAAAAATTATTCAGTAAAATATAATATTTAGATTATATAAATTAATTATATTAATCTTTATAATGCAATGACAAAATTCTGTAACGGTTTATAACTGTAGCGTATTTACGGAACAAAATGTTACTCTAACCTTATCTCAACTTTTTTTTTGCTATTTGACTTTTTAGCTTCGATGCGAAGCTGAGAAGGTATTGGTTTTACTAAGATGTATTTACTTTTTTTTTTTTNTTTGTGTGAAAATTTTCGATTTTGTATTTTACATTTTTAACTTTATTATGCTATAACTTTTTGAAAAATGTATGGATCATTACAATTTTTTTATGGGAAGTATTATTTATATAGATCTTTCATTCGACATACTTTTTTTTTAAATCGGATCATTTCCCTTAATACAGGGGGGATTCAAAACATAAAAATGCATATAGAAAGTAGAACTTTTTCAACTTAACTTTTGAAAGTGTTCCGGAAGGTCTGACACTTTTATATATATCTTAAATTAAAGTTAATAAAATATACTTTATAATGGTAAAAAAAAAATTCGGACTTCATTTTATCTTCATGGTGAAAACAGACATTAAACTTAATAAAAAAAATACGATTTTTGTAAAAAAATTCTTTTTTATATTTTTAACTTTATAATGCTATAACTTCTCGAAAGATGTATGGATCAATATAATTCTTTTTTTTATAGATGCATGATGTCTTTACCTATCATTTGGTATATTTTTTTTATAAATCTGACTTTTTACCTGCTTACAGGGGGGGATTTAAAATGACAACTTTTTCACAAAAAATTTACTTTTTCAACTTAAATTTTGAAAGTGTTCCGGAAAGTCTGACACTTTTATATATATTTTAAATTAAGGCTAATGTAATTTATTTTATTATGCAAAAAAAAAATTTGGGACTTTATTTTATCTTCACGATGAAAATGGCTACCGAATGCTATTTTTATGTGAAAATTTTCGATTTTATTTTTTACATTTTTAACTTTATAATGCTATGACATATTGAAAAATGTATGGATCAACATTATTTTTTTATGAGAAATAATATTTTTTAATAATCCCTTTTTCATTCGACATACTTTATCTTAATTAGGATATTAATAATGAACTAGCAGATCATGTAGCTTTTGGAATAATCCACTAATTTTTTAATATTAAACACTACCTAAAGATTTGCATGGAAGCGTTTTTTATGATAGTGATTTTAATCACTGTCAGATATCATTATACTTAATCCATCTATGCCACGTCACCACTGTGCCGCGACCCCCCTGTGCTGGGTTTTTTTTTTATTTTTTTGGTAAATATTACTAATTATATAATTCCAAAAAATATTATTTTTGTTAATAGTGTCAGTAAAAGATCTTAAAAGTCTTCAGAAAAAAGTAGGAAAATTAGAATTTTTCTTAAAAAAATATGTTTTATAAAAAACCTATAAAATGTTTTATCATTATTTCAACAATTATTATAAATCTATATTTATAAGTATTTATCGAAAAAAAATTGTAAGAAAAATCTAAATTAAAATCAATTTTAAGTTGAACTTCTAATTTTAAAGCTATAACTAGTTTATAACTAACTAAAACTGTTAGCTATAAATAGTTATAAAATTGTATACATTTATTATTGGTTATAGTAAAATGGAAGGACCATTAATGTTAATAGTAACATTAATATCATAAAAAATGAAATATAATAATTGATGAATTGAAGTCAATTAAAAAAATTGTATCTGTTTCAATCACTAATTACAATTATAATTTATAATAACTGATATTAATATCAGTGAGTTACGATAGAGGAAATACTTATATGACAAAGGTAATGACAAAAAATTTCTGATGAAAAATGTTGAAAAAATTTCAGATACGCTTAAACGTTTTTGAGCTCGTCTAACCTTGGATCCATTTTATCTTTAATATACTGATATAGATATAAAATGTATGAAATTAATAGATGAAAATTACAAATTAAAATACTTGTTAAATTTTTAAATATTATTGCTGCATTTGATCCGTTAATAACATGTATGATAATGCATTAAAATTCTTATCAATCATAATTTAACTTTAGTCTCTAGAAAATTAAAATGGTTATTTGCAAGTTATTTATTTTTTTTTATATATAAAAATTAATGTGAAATCACCAACAAAAATTAAAAAAAACATTTCATTCGATATTTTAATTCTTTTTCAACTTTTAAAAACATTTTAATGTAATAATTATAAAGTGAGATAATTATTATCTCTTTTTATTAGAAATATATATCGATAGTTTTTACTAACTATAACAGAACCTGCGACTGAAGCCTCCAAGTAATTTAACTTTTACAATCCCGACTAAAAGGAAATATTTAACAGGACAAAATATTTCTTTGAGTTGAAATGTCTTTAACAACTAAATATTTAAGTCGGCATCTCGACTCTAAAATTAAACTACAAATTATTTTGAATGAAGATGGAATTATTCATACCATGTTAACAATTCCTGAAATGAAACAACTCAACAGCAAATTTTTATCAACCAGTGATTTTCTTAGATAACATTTCGTATATTGAAATATGTATGTTTCCAATAAAAAAAATTGACACACTGAATGGTTATAAAATAATCAAAAGTAAAAAGGCCAAACAAGAATTCTCAAAATTAATTTTAATTTGTTATTAATTGATTTGATTAATATAAACTATAATGTAGCTACCACGGAATAAATCAAGAGTAAATATAAGATAAATAAGATAAATTGTAGAGTAACTAGTTCAACTATTTAACATTCCTAATAAATAAGTACCTTTAGTATTACTTAAAACTGTATCTTTACAGCATCGAAATTAAGTAATTTTTTTTATTTTAATTTCGGAAGGTATGTATTGATATATTTAAATGTAGATTAAAGGTATGTGAGGATGATGTTACTTTTATCATTATGTATCACTCTTTCGTGCTTCACCTTTTATCCAGGTATAAGAATGTTTATAATTTCTAAAATACTGATTCTAAAATATTGATTCCAAAATTGGTATCGATCTATCATTTTCTTAATTAGATCATTGTCTAAAATTTAATCTATTTAAATGTTCATTTATTTTATTTGATTATTTATGAAAATTAACAATAAAAAATTAGCAAAACCGTACAATATCAATAATTAACATTCATTCTGAAATTTCGGTTTTGGTTAATTTTAGTTGTTGTAAAGGTGGGCAAGAACTGTCCATTCACTCAGACCTATAAGTCCATTGTGCATACCGACCGAATTATATTAATTCGGTTTCTTCACATAAGTTTTTTCACCAAAGTGTTATTGCTATTGTTGAATACCTAAGACTATATACAGGACGTCCTCCTGCCGCTCCTATATATTCAAACATTTCTATCACTCTGACGAAATTAAATATCTATTTGGGTTTTAGATTTTTGATAACTTCTTTTTCAGGATAAGATTTTCAAAAATGTTTAGACTTTAATGTGATGTCACATTCAAACATAATGTAAAATTAATCTTCCTCTTTTGTTCCATAATTCCTGCACAGTAATGCCAAAAGATTTTTCCTTTAAGACAACGTTCTGAAAATCCTGACATTTTTTAAAAAATGTGTTTGTCGATTTGTTTTTTATGTTTTTCAATGTTTTATGTTTTTTATTTTTTATAAAATTATTAAGTGTAAAGAAGTGCGAGGCCTTGACAATCTGTCAAGTTGTCAGATTCACGCGATGGTACAACATACACAATATATTAAGTTTTTAAATAATTAATATCATAATATTCATTACAACTACGTCTTTGAAAGTCAAACCTGCGTGAAGCTTTATTAAAAATAAATTATATGTGATAAGAAAAAGAATCTAGCATATTTCAACGTCAAATTTAATAAGGATATAACAGTAATGTTCGAATTACTAGACCCTTGTTAAGGGCACTAGGGGGAGGGCGATTCAGTAATCATAAATGTAAGGATCATATTTCAAATTTCATGAGCTATTTTAGAGAAAATTAAGCAAATAATGATATTTTTTTCAATCACCATTTTATTATTTGTGCAATGATTTTTATTAAAGAATCCCTCTTGAAATTTTCGGCCCTATGACTTGTCACGTCTTAATTTGGCCCTGCACAGCATCCTGCTCGGCAAATTCGTGTGCTTAATTTATAAAATATGGTTTCTCACTATGTCTAAAATGACCTGTTTAATAGTATAATTGGAAATCGATACATTAAAAATGTAATTTGAAAAATATAGGTCATTTTCATAAGAAAAACATAGAAAAGGCGCCAAAAAAATATTAATATTAAAAAAATGAATCTTTCACAATGAAGTATACTTATAAGAATATATTTTAAAAGTTTTTTTATATCAAATTAGAACAATAGAACATTACAACTTTTAAGAAATTTAATATTTACATACATATTATTAAACTGGTTATTGTTTTACAAAAATGTATAACAACTCATTGTAAATAAATTTTAACTTTTAATGTACTTGTCAGTTAAGTTTTTATGTACACTAGATGGGACAGCAAAATAACTTAAATAAATAATAATATTGCTTTACAGACTGTTGTTTAGTTATTACAACAAAATGTATGATCAAGATAACGTCAATTTATTGTACACCAAAACCATTCCATTTTGATATGTTGACACATGTTTTATGATTTAATTTTAATGTTTTTATTCGTTTAATACATTAAAATCAACGTTTTACTTAATAAATATGTAATATTTTATTCATTAAATTTATACGTATTTTTTTGTGAGATAGGTACTAAATAAGTATATCGAGCTTGTCCTTTTTATAATCTTATAGGCCATGCTAAATTTATTTTTTGGATGGAATAAATATAACTATAGAATATCAATATATTTATATGACATTTTTTTCAAAAGGTAATATATTAGTACTTTTTCAGGAGAAAAAATACAAATTAAAATTTTCAATAATATCTTATGGACATCAATATTTTTGAAGTACAAAAATGAACCTAATTGATATCTATAATAAAAATTGATCACTTGTGGCTAGTTAATTAAGTAAAATTAAAACTATATTAAAAATATTATTAATTTAAAAAAACTAAAAATGTATTTCATTAATTTTTTTGTGGCTTTTGAGTTTAATATTTTTTAGTTTTTTTAAATTAATAATATTTTTAATATAGTTTTAATTTTACCTAATTGATATCATTGATTTTGTTTTAGTAAACCACAGATAACTCCTTTCTCTAAAGAAAATATAAAAACTCATTTTTGTGACAAATCAGTTTTTCGATATAAACGATATGTTTATAATTTTATATTTCATTATTTGAAATTGGTATATTCATGTTTTAAGATATTTTTATTTATAAATGTTACCAAGAACATTGAGACATTAAAAAATAATAATTTTTAGAAATTTAGATACATATGATTGTGGAACAGACACGTAAAAAAAAACTTCTGTCGAGGATCCAACATTTATATATTTATATTTTTAAAAATAAAAAATTAAATACAGTCAGAATAATTATTATAATGCCCACTAGAAATGATAACGGATATATTTCAATGTAAATACATATTTTTTCAATACTTAGTAAAAAAATTAGTTATATTTTAGTAGAGGTGGTTTTGAGCTAGAATAAATTCAATTTGGTACAAATCCGCCCTGCCACCACTAACCACTTGCCATTTGTGGGATTTTTATCATGAAGAATACCGCAGAGGTGTCATTTCATAATATAATTGCTAATAATAATGAGTTTACTATATTATAGGTGTTATATAAGTATTTTTTATATATTGCCTTAATGAAACAATCTTACTTTTATGACCCCATAAATCCCCCTTTTATAAGTATATTTTTATTTTTTTCATTATATAAACAGTAATGTAATAATAGTTTTGTGTTCTTAGTTTCAAAAATAGTATCTAAAATTTTTTGTCATATATACATATTTTAATAAAAAATATTTTTAATTATTATTGATTTAATATATCAACGCCATTTAATACATAATTAAAACAATATATATTTTCTTTAATAGCGAAACAATTCAAACTGAATAAAAAATTGTTTAAAATAGATTTTAAATCAATATTTAGTAGTTAGATTGAAGCGTGGTCCATTAAAAAAACACTTTAAGAAAAACAATGCATAAGCCTTCAATACAAATGCTTAACGATATTAATAATAATAATAATAATAACAATAACATCAGATAAGTTTTCGGGAGTTTTTATTAGAAAGCCCGAGGATTTCTATACGTTCTGAGCGTTTCTGCTGCATGAATATAATGTTAGAAATACTTTTTTGTTTGTTTAGGGTCTATGGCCCCATCCATCAGCTAACGTAGGCGCGACTCCGTCTGTTATGTTTACATTCTGTTTAATATTTGTTTTATAAACAAACATTTTTATTTACTTTTCGAGCGACAAATAATTACTGGTACTGGTCGGCTTCGGTTCTAGTACTCTCTGCCACCACCGTGCCGCTTCCCTCGTATCCAAACCCTTCGATTGCGCTGCTAACAACCGTATATACACTCATACACGTACACAATTCTTCTTGCAAGCTAAACATTTACTCACTGAAACACTCGGTTCTTTACCTAAACCAAACACTGGAGTCCAATGAACCCAAAGCTTTTTAAGAAATTATCAATTATTATGTACAACATAGTTGTACATTGAGTAACATAGCACGAAGTGATGATCCTTGTGTAAAATATTGTAACCAATAACAACTATAATTATTACTTATTTTTTGTCAAACATCTACGAAATCGCTTTAATATAGTTTAATCATGAAAAATGATAAAACTTTACATGTACGCTGCAATCGGTTCTATTAAATAAAGTGCACAAACGCACTGTATCATATTTTAAACAACATACAACTAATTTTACCGATTAAGTTTTGTTTTGGTGATAATTGCTGATTAAATTTCATTAATGACCTAGGTTGTGTAATAAAAATTGTTATTTTTACAGTACAATTATCTTATTACAGGAAAAATTTTACTCAATGCATTAACCAAATAGTAAGATAAATGATAAATTGTTAATCTCATAGCAACAATTTCATGCGAATAACTATCATTTTTTAACAGTATGATTCTATTGTATATTATACAATAGAATAATACTGTTAACATCCAATCTAAAATCTCTAATCTGTTTTTTTTTTAGTTTATCACTTTTATTTAAAAATATTGTGAACAGTGGCGTGGTATAATTTGAATAGTTTTCTGTTCTTTCTAATTTAATAAAAAAATTACAGCAAAAGCCATCTTTGTAAGAAATTTTCTTAGCTATAAATTTGAATTGACTGTTTATGCAGGAGCATCTCGAAATACTAATTTAAAGTTAATAAATCATATTTTTAACATGATAATATATAAAATATCAAAAAAATATTATTATTATTCCCATAAAATAATCACTTATTAGAATTTTATAGACTTGATAATAATATACTGTATTATAAGTTATTGTTTTACTGTTAAATAAATTTTTCAGGGAATAAATTTAATATTTCTGAAAAATAAAATTCATGCAAGTAGTGTATTTTGCATTACTACTCCCAATTTTTAATTACTATTATAATATTTATTCGAACTTGAATCATGAAAGAATTAATATCCGATTCATTTTTCATGAATGTATTAATTTATTGTATTTATTGAAAAACATTGTGAAAATAATTAACTGAAACATTAGCTATAAAGTATGTTATCTGGATAAAAATAATTGTTGGTCATTGTTTTTATCGTTCTTTATTTTGGTTAGTATTTTATAGTTTCTCTTTTATTAAATATTGGTTTGATTTTATTTTTAAAATATTAAAACGATTTTGTAATAGTAATTTAATAGGTACCTATCGAAATTACATCATAACAATTTAAAGTTGAATATTAATTAGAATTGTTTTTAAGACTGCTAAAATTACATCAATTTGAGTAAAAGTATAAATTTATTATAAAGAATACCTGGACATGATTCGACTACGAATAAGTGCTAATTTAACCAGCAAACTTTACTCATTTGATAATAATTTTTTTAGATTAACCTTCAGTTTAATTTGTATTCGTAAATTAAATTAAATCATAATATTTTTTTTCCATAATCATTTAACTAGTTTTCTAACTATGCATTAATGATCAAAAACAATAACAACCAATATTATTAACGTGTTTACAGTTGTCTAAATTAATTTACCTAAACAATATTGTTTATTATTGCTATGACAGCATATTTTATTATCCGATAATAGTCAGTAATATGAGGGAAAAAATAATAATAATAGACATTAGTAATGTCATTTTACAGTATGATTAATACAATAGTAATACGCATTATATTCAAATTGGATTATACATACTCAAATCTTTCAATTGAAAATATTTATAATTATTTGTTTTAAAGTAAACTTGATTATTATTTCATCAGTTGTATTTACACTAATATACAGAGTGTTGAAAAAGTAAGGAAACGGATCAATCGTTGCGAACAACGAGAACAATAGAAACCCGATTCCTTTATTACTGAACACTCTATATATTTTTTGAAAAGTTATAGGTCCTTCCAACTGTTTAACTTTGAATAGTATTAAATCAACTTAATTTCAAGTGTGGCTAAATTGAATTCTACTACTTCCAAAAAATATTTTTTATATAACAATGCATAATTTTATTTGTAATTTTACAAGTTTGCTAAATTTTTGAGAAACTAAGTCCCTAGCCCCCTCTACCCAACTGTTTTATGCAAAAAAAAAATATCTATAAATTTAATTTTGTTTTTAAAATAAAATGTTAATATAAATTCTGAATACGCGTTTTAAAGGGAAAATGTCGTTACAGTTACCATACAAATTTTGTTGTAGAGAGGGATAAAAATGACATATTAAAAGGTTAAATTGTCATAATGTTATATTTTTCATTATTTTAAGAGTAGGATGATTTCACAACATTTCTTCAGGTCGCTGAACTATTAAATGTTTATCCAACATAAAAATGTGTTATTACTTACATTCACATTTATTAGGTACCATTACTCTTAATTATAAATAAGTAAAAATGTTTGTTTTTTTTTTTATTTATATAAAGATACAATACTTTTTGCACGACCATTTAAAAATTAAAAAATATTTTTTTTCTTTCATAGACATAATAAATACCCATCATTTTATTATTTCCAATTAATTATAATGAAAATATTGATTTTATAAAACAGATTGTATAGACTTTCTAAGAATAAAACATGAACATATAAGACTTTCAATTAGAATTTAATACAACATATTTTCAGATGCGTATTTAAAATTTTGCCGATTTAATATATTTAAAATACTTTACATGATCACGATGGCATACAAATAGGGTAATTGTTCCCATTATCATCTCTGTGCGATTTTTTTCTTATGGATATTTTATATTATATGAGATAAATACAAATAATCATTAGCAATATTATTTTTTTCAACCACCAAAAACTAGTTATAGATAACTTTTATCTAAAACTTTACATTTTTACAATCCATTACCCAAATAATTAAATTCGTTTCAAATAGTTGAATTGAAAAACAAAATAAAAATTTTTTGGCCGATAAACATAGCAAAGCATTTTTTCTAACTCAGAGGACCGCCACTCCCCTTTATTAGACTCTGTTAATATATTATGTTGTAATGAATGCGAAACATATTGTTTCTATACAGTTTTTATAAATTTTTGTTCAAAACTTAAAGTTTTAGTCAAATTATTAAATTTAATTGTCCATAAGAAGTATTTGATAGCAATTCGTAAACGAAACATTAACAATAATGAGGAAGAACTTACATTTTACTTAACACCTAATATTAGAAAATAGAGAACTTTTCTCGATTTATTAGTCTCGATTTTAAATATTTTATGATTTTTTTTTGTTAATTTAAGTTCAAGTAAAAATAAAATACAAAATACACATAAATTAACACAAAAAACTGATTATTCTCAAAACTATAAAAAAAACCTTAGCGTTTTTTACGTAAAGGCGATCATATAGTTATAAATTTTGTATAAGGTCTAGACTACAGAAAGCGTAAAGTAGATGTACAAATTTCGAAGAAAAAAAGTGTGTTATATTAAAATTACTGTTAAAACTACGTATAAATCCTTAGCAGAAATCACGTCACTACTCTCACAATTACAAGCCCTAGAGTTTTCAAAACATAAATTTTGATTTTATTGATTTAGTTATAATCCTATTTTATTATTAGTTTATCCTTGTTTGGTTTTCAATTGTAATACCTTTAAATATCTCCGAAATTTCGTTTTGAACGTACAATTGGGTGTTTAGGAATTTTTTATGGGAAGGGAGGTAAATTTCAAAATGTAGAGTAATGGGTAAGCTTGTCCCTCTATATCCTTCTACCACTGTTTTTAAGTCAATGGAGAAAGGGGCCCCAATGATCCCTGTAATAAACTTCAGAAAATGTCTATGCTATGTTTTAATTAGATTTAAAATGCTTCATGAAACTGTAATCATCGTGTCTAATAAACGAACCTAGAGTACAATAAAGATAAGTTAAAGCTACTTTGAGTATTATTGGCCGTATGAGCGATACACCGATGAGGCTATTGAAACGCTCCGTTGTCGGGAACAAGACAAATGTGTCGACAAATTATTTGTATAAGACATAGGAAGTGATGAATTTGTAAGAGTGGTGGTGGTTGTATAGTTGAGATAAACATACGGACGGAAGCGCAGAAAGAAAGAACACACAGGGGACATGAAGCTCAGTGGTAGAGGTTGAGCAGTGCGTGGGGTGTTATGGTGTAGCAGAGTAGGAGAGTTTGAAAAGGAGGATAAACAAATAAGACAAACGAATAATTCATAATTCCTAAATAAACACGTAAAAACGAAAACAATATGGCCGCCTTTCAGTTAGATCGCCGATGACGGTTCTCCGTTATTTTGTTTTAATATTTGAGCTGTAGACGTACACAAACATAAACATAACACGTACGCACCGCAATGCATAACGAACCGCGGTTTTTATGCTACCAGATACCGAGTTTGAACATAACATATTCAATTTTATAAATTTATTTTCCTATTGAAAAGAAAAACCTTGAAAAATTATTACAATTAATTCAAATTTTATAGAAAAGTGGTTCACAACAGATTGACTTCAGATTATCTTTTTGTTAATGAGACAAACTAACTTTAATATTGCAGTTTTCTATACAGTAAATGATCTGTCACTAAATTTCAAATTTTATTATCAACTACCAAGTCATTTTTAAAATTGTATAGGCTGATTATACTTTTAAACTGGATACTGTACACTCTATAATTTCTCTAAATGGAAAAATCACAATTTTTTTAAACATTTATTTTTTAAAAGGGAAAGAAATATCTCGTCTTATTAACACAGCGCTTAATTATCAACAGTCATTTATAAAATTGTTACTAAGCATCCCACTTGTTTCACTCCCGATTTTTAAAAATATCAATAATGTCACATTTAGGAATTTAAAATATAGAGTTACTAAATGCAGCTTTAAAAAAAATTAGTGGATAAATCTTTACAATTTCCTAATAATACAACATCTTATTTTTTTGTAATATTGCTCTAATGCACTTTTGTGTTTAGATGGTAATAAAACTTAATCAATACAATTCATTTTTATTCGTTAATATACAAGTAAAAAAGTACAAATAAATTAAAGTATAGTAAGGATCCAGTAAAGTGAAGTTAAAATATTTTTTAGATTAGTATTAATTTATATCTTACAGTGATTGAAATCACTATTGTAAAACATTTTGTTGCGTATTCAAAATATATAAAAAAAACCCAGTACAGTGGGGTCGCAGCACAGTGGTGACGTGGCATAGTTGATCCAATTATAATGATATCTGGCAGTGATTATAATCACTATCGAAAAAAAACGCTTCGATGCAAATCTTTAGATTTGGTCAAGTAGAAGCGAGAGTAAAGGCGTATCAAATAAAACAATATATAGTATAGTAAAACCAATATCTTCTTAGATACGTATCGAAGCTACTAAGGGTACTAAGTGTACAGAGTGATTCTTTTAACGCTAGTCACTCAATTTCTTTTAAAACAATAAGTTTTTTGAAAAATTTTTTTTGGATTTTCTATTTTTCTCTTATAAAGTAATTTTTAGGTTCATCATTTATATTTTACAGAGATGTCAACTTGTTTTTTTTAAATAACAACATATGTATTAAACTTGCTTATATATTCATAGTATAGTTAATTTTGCCTACAAAAACATCCCATCACCACCGAATAACAAATATATCAATGACATAGCACAAAAAATTTTTTGGTGAAAATGAGTAAAGGTATTGAATAAATGTATAAAACAATGTGCTTTCTTGGACAATTACAATAACTTTTAAATTAAATGGCGAAAAAACATTTGAAATGAAGTTCCTGAAAATTTCTCAAAGTTGCACCAAACTCTTTTGTATGCTAAATCATCAATATGCTTATATATTTAAACATTAAATAAATTAAATAGCGCAATACATTCTTGTTACATTAGTTGATTTTACTTTTTTTTAATTAAATTTCCATTTTTTTTTTTTAATGAAATCGATGAAATTTTTATTTCCTAAAATTACGATTATATATATTTGTAATTTTATAGTTATTTATCGGTCATAAGCTCATCCTATGATATATATATATATTATAGCCCAGTTGTAGGTCTCAAAAATATTACCCCAATAAAATTGGGAAATTTCTAAAATTTATATTAATTAAGTTATATAAGTCAATTAAAATATGACACGGTACCGTGTTTTCCTCAGCCGCACATCACGTTATCAAGCTATATGAAAGTGTATCGGGATCTGAATTATTAGTGCACGGTGGCCTAGTGGTAAGGTTTGTCTGTACAACGCCTTGGGTCGCGGGTTCTAATCCCGTACCGTGCCTCTTTTTTTCACATGATTTCCGGTACACTTTCTATAACCGGCCGTCAATCCCCGGCGGCCGTGTTAAATAATAGTTAAATGAAATAAAATTATAATTAACTCACCATTTTTTAATATTATAGATACCACAATATAATATTATATCAGAGACTTATATAGAATATATTTTAAAGGGGCAACTTTTTTTTACTTTGGTAAGCATGCTAGAGAAAATTTTTTTTTCTACAAACAAAATGGAAGACCTAAAAAATAATGATAACGTGATAGTATAAGAAGGGTAATTGTCCTTCCTCCCATTAATAAGTCTCTGTATTACGTAATACTATATGCATGCGAATATTTATGAATAACCAAGTATCCATAATAACAAATCTGTAAATTATTTTTTAAGAGATACATAGGATGTTAATTTTATGTTTAAAATTATTTGGATGTAAAATGGTTATTGAAGATATTCACTGAATACCCATTAGATAAATGGTGTTGTGTTGGTAGTTTTAATTAAATATTTATTAAATTAAAGTTTTACATAAAAGTAATCAACATTTCTGTTAAAATAAAATTATCAAATAATTGAATAATTCTATACCTATAAGAAAATTGACTAAAAACGCAACAGTACCGTCAAGGACACAAACGAAAATTTTTAAATCAACAAATTAAAGAAGTGAATTGGATCAGCTGAAATAACGTTTAACAACGTATTTTTAAATATAAAAAATAGTCCTTTCGCTATTCATATATTAAATATTTAGTTTTATTATGTTATAAAATGATTTAATGCATTATTAAATTTGTTGAAAATGTTAACTGAACATACTTTATGTACATTTATGTGCGTTAAATTAAAAGTTTTTCAAAATAAGAATCTTCGAATTACTACCAATTATATTATAACAGTTTGTAGGAACAGTAAATCTATTAGGATTGGTTAAAAACATTTTTACCAACACTTATAACAATAAAATATTTTAAAACTTATTGTATCACAAATAATTTTTGAAACTGTTTGAAAATATGACTCAGGCATATGACCTTCTATCGTATTTTATACATAAAATTTATTGACACTAATATAGTAACGAAATACAATAGTTGTTTAAAATTATATGCCAGCGATTATAAATGTTAAATGACCTAGTACAACTTCACTCCAACCACCAAATTCACAAAGTATTCTATTTTGAAAAATTATGCATTTATAGGTATATTATTAAAAAATATTTTTGAAAAAAAAAATTCATAAACACTTTTTATCAAATATATAAGCGACTGCTTATCTAGACAATTTATCGGAGGGTGGGTCAAAAGAATTTTTTTTATAGTTATATAATAAATATTATTTATAATGACCTTTTAGTGTTGAAAATCCTTCTAAAAGTAAAATTTTTGAGCATTAATTACGTGGTCGTTTTATTTTTGGGTGGTTTTGCGTTTTATCGAGTTCATTTATAACTATACCTCTGATTTTTAATAAATTTTGTAAGTATTGAACAGTATTAATGTAAAAAAATGTTTAAAATATCAAATAAATTTAATTTTGGTTTGAGTATCCGACACAGAAAAAAATGTAATTTTATATATATATTTTGTTTTTACATTTTACATTTACAACAAAATGGTAAATAATCTTTATGATTTATCTGAATTGAAAATGATATCCTAAAAATACATTCCCTAGTACAATACCATAGGTGTAAATTTATGAACAAATTTGAGGGGTTAAATTGCCCTTAACATAATTTTTTTTGTATAAAAGTACATATAATTTTAGAGGGCTACAGAAACTGTTGTGGGATAATTCCTATGATTTTTTCTATAGGAATAACCTTTTACGTCCATTATTTTTGAAAATTTAGTTGCATTAATTTTATTTTGTAAAAAAGCTTTATGTATTATTACGAAAATTCTACATACTGAATTTTTTTTTATGATTCAATGTATTACAGATATGTATTTTTTGTCTCCTGAAATTCTTTTCACAATCAGTTATAGACCTAAAAAAATACTTTTTTTTACATTCCTGGTTGTTAAATGGAAAGAAATCACTCCAGAACTCTTGCAATATATATTGCTTTCAAAATTATAATAAGACGAGCAAAATGACTTTTTTTAACATGCTTAAGTTTGATATCCAATGATCGAGAATCGAAGAAAATTTTAATAATATTAATTTAAAAATAACAGATTATTATTTTTTATAGTTAGGCTTACAATTTTAATTTAGTTGAGAATTAACTTTTATTTAACTATATATTTAATATTCATGTGCAAAATCATTAGTTTTATCAAACTATTTTAAATTAAAAAAATATTACATCTATATAACATGACTTTTTGTAGCAGTTTTTATTTTAGAAACAATGACCTCCACTTTTTCATAAAACATAAAAAATTCTTAATGAAACACCTGACCATGAACATAATTTCCAATTTTTAATAATTATTATGATTAAGTTAATGAATAAAGAGGTCTATTAATAAATTATGTAGGACAAATAACGAAGTTAATTGAATAGGTTAAAAGAAATTTTATATAAAAAAATATTATTAATTTTGTTATATATATTTAAATATGCTTTGAAATGTCTACAATTTTATGATAACTTCACTTGAATTTTTTCGTGTCTATTTTATCAACAATTTTATCTAAAAACATTTTATTTAAAAACTATAATATACTGGATTTACTATAATCTTTCAGTTGAATACATACAAGGTAAACGGTGTTTTTCAAAGTAGCATAAACTAAAAACAATAATAATTTAAAGCCATTCACAATATACAAGTATTACGTACTTTCAAGTAGTTACTACCTAATTTGCTTGAATAAATAGAAAAATTGATCAAGTGTGTACAGAAGTAAACTTGGAGTTCGTTTAAAATTCACTTTCCCTAAAAGCAAAAGTAATGAGCAAAAAAAGATGTTTGATTCTATTAACCAGAGTGACGCTAAAATTTACCAACTATCAACTATACATTCTAAAAATGCTAACCGCTAGTATTTTTAAATAATATTGGGGTTTAGTAAGTTGGTTGCTTACCAAGAGAAGGGTAAGTAATAAGTTTTACAATTGAGATAATTGTACTGAGATTCATTCGATTCTAAAGAAACCTATGACTTTGAGATCATGCGAATATTACACAATGTACTCTTCCAGAAAATTTTGAAAATAAATTTACATTCATAAATTTATGAGTACGGCTCTTAAATTAATATCTACATAAATAAGTATATTTTAGTACATCTAGATAAACTATAATTTCTTCATATTTTAAAATTGTATTTGTAAATTACAAGTTTAGATTTCTTTTAATTTTCTGAAAAATTCAACTTGGTTTGATTTGTTATGGAAACGTCTACCTAGTAATATATTTGATCAAGTACTTTTATCTTTGTCGATTTTAAATAAAAAAGTGTTTTTAATTGAAACAAATGGTATGTCAATGCATATTGAATATCCAAGTATTCCTATAATAATGCTTAATTATTTTACCACAATTAATTTGATTTTGACACAAATTTAATCGAGTAAATGAGTTGAATATAATTTTCATTCATAATTTCCAATCATGTCAGTCTTAAATTTGTAATATTTTTATATACTTCAATGATAATTCACAATTATTTTTAAGTAATTAAAATGTATGAATAAAAAAATAAACTTTAGTAATATGATTGTACTAATGTCATGATATAGTAACATAGGAAATATAAGTGCGGGATATTAATTTTAGACACAATGAAACTTGCAGGTCGATGACTAAATAAGTAGACAAAGGGAAACAGTACCGACAATTTAGCCTTCCCTGTACGTACGCACTGTATGTTCTGTACGGCATAAAGTTGATGTTTGCGTTAGTATGTACCGTCGTGTGTACACTGTACATGTAATGTTTGTTTGTTTGTTTATTTTTCGTGTATAGAACAGAGGTATTTCGCGGTGGTGAGCGAAGATCGGGGGCCCGAAGGGGGGCAGCAATACAGAGTGTACGGGAATTGGTGGCGGCAAGCGACCGAGCGAGAGGGTACCAAACACAACTCATATTTAAATAAACAAACCCTCTACCGCTGCCCTCCTGTCACCGCAATGCAGACCAATTGTACGCCGGGGCCCCGGCACATAACCCTCACCGCCCACTCCTCACTCGTGGACCGCTCGCCCTCCCGCCCGTCAACTGTGTCATCAACAATTCCATTTTCAAAGTGTTTACTTTGGACTAATGTTCCTCCGGTGGTGCCTCGCCGCCACTGCCGTCACCACCACCAATGTTATGTGTAGAGTGTGTTGTTAATGTTGGTAAGAAGACAGACCCGGTCGGTCGTTGTTATTGCAGTAGCGCGTCCGCTCTTCGACCAATCCATAGCGTAACACGCGTGTAAGTGTAAACGGAAGTTGAACAGTGATAGAAAAATATCAGTAGCCCGCTGAATTCGTATCACTGACAAAATTCAAATTACGCATGCACTAGCTGACGGGTACGTTTAACCGGGCGCACGTGACCGCTCAACGGAAGGAGCAACTGTACACCGGTTCGGTCGTTTATTTAATGACATTACCAGTTTTAATTAATCGCGCCGCTTTGACGACACCAACGCCGATCAACGCGTTTATCTGTTGAGATCGCTTTACCGAAGTCGGAGTGTTTTATTACACCGCTGCTTACTACCACCATCACCACTAATTTTTGATACAACATAAATTACCAAGTACACTTAAGTCAATTTTTGTGTTATGTAAGTACAATAGTTAAAAATGTTTCATTTCATATAATTTATAACTTTTTTTATTCGACTGTATGGTTTTTAAACCGACTGCTTTCGACAAAAATTAGAGTGTCTTCTCCAGTGAATGAACAGTTTTTTATATTTTGAAATTATTATATATATATTTTGATGCTATAGTCATAAAGTTGATCAATGTGTCTCTGTAAAAATTATCTATAATTATAATGTAAAAATATTGTTAATTCACTGAAACAAAAATTTGATTTAATTGTTACATTGAAAATTTAATTTTTCAGTGAATGATACCATTAATGATATTGTATCAAAAACTGTGATAACACAGTAGGACTTAATTTAGATATTTTTCTTATAGCAAGAACGACCACTACCACTTCTTACAATCAATTTAGAAGATTTTTTATTTAAAAACTCATGGGTGATCGTTGACTGGGGTAGTGTTCATTCTATGGAGTTATTACTCTTTTTATTTTAAAAAGTAGCAATCGTATATTTGAAGAAATTACTAATTAAGATTAGAACATTTTCCATCCCCGAATTATTCTAGAATATTGCATCCATTAAACATTATATCGTTACACATATGTTTATGAGTTTATTTTCCGGAAATTAAAATTGATTTTCGATAGTTGATTCATCGAATTAAGTAAACTCCCATTAAAATATTATTGTATAAATTTAGAATAAAAACTTGTGAGTAATTTCAAATATCCAAAAGTTATTTTTAAACAATATTTCACACTAAATAAAAGTACTTAAGCATGTCAACTAATGTCTAAGAAGTATAATTTATTGTGTACTTATTATATCACAATTTTAAAATAACGATCATATAAATATTTAAAATTAGAATTAGTATCGAAAATCAGCAAATATAATATAAAAACGTTTATTTTTAACTCTTAACAAGTCAACAGTTAGAACATGTGTAAAATACAAATTATATAAGGTTACTATTTTGCAATATCATTATTTTAAAACTATGAATCCATTAGAAAATAATACATCTTTAAGATTTTTAAAAATATTTTTGATAAATACTTCATTTTTGTTAAAATGTGTAAAAAATTGCAACTTGATAAAATTTTATTTACGAATTTTATTTAAACAATCAATAAAATATTTCATTGATAGAATAAAATATACTGACATGAAAAATTATTTACTATTTAAATTCATGTAGCTATTAATGTGTCACAAATTATCATAATAATGTCCCTGCGATTATTGATGTGCTGAAATAATGTTATTCCATTTTAAAATAATCTCGGAAATCTAGAGGCCTCATAAGAAATACAATTCTAATTATATATTACATTTGTTTTCGGCTAAATTTTTCATAGACTAATTGAAATGCATATTATTAGAAAAACACATAAGTGCAGTCACAAATTCAAAAATATTGACACAAAAAATCCAAAAAAGCACGTGCCTAACAATAACTTTCGCCATTGTCATTATGTGCACCTATAAAAAAAATATATTGCATTCACCTTTTACGTAAATACATAACTGTATTTATATATACTTGATACTTATATTTATAAATATGACTAAAATTACTCTATAATTATTATTAATGCAATACAAATGAAAAATGTACTATTTATTTATTTATTCCCCGTTCATATTTTTTGTACTCTGTATAAAATAAATCGAGTAAATTTGAATGAAAGAAATGTTGTTATTTAATATTTTTAGCGTTAATTTGCACATTGTTTGGTAAATGTTTGTCAAACATAGATTGTATTAAAATATCTTTATCATTATGAATGAATTTAATTTTTCAACAATAACATGTAATCATAAATTCTAAAATACATATTTTAATTCTGATATTTTAAATTAGAAAGCATAGAACTCGTTAAAAAAATTATCATCCAACAAATTGTGTTTAGTAGAATTTTATGTATTATTATGTTATTATTTTAAATTAACTCATTATAAATTAAAATAAATTAAGTATACAAAACGATTTATATTAATCTTTTATAATTTATTTTTTGTAATAATATTTTTAAATTGATATAACTTCAAATAATTTTTTGCTCGACTAAATATTATTGAAATTAGGCATTTTAGACGTCTTTATAGGATAATCTGCATTTTAAATTCAATGCTTCCTACAAAAATTGTATATTTTTATTGAATCTAATATGTGTAAAAAACAAAATAATACTCTTAGTGATCATGTAATCAGTTCATTAAATTTATTATTGTTCAAGAAGTACTTGTGCACACATATTCTGATTCACTCTGCTAGCTGGCGATCACCGGAGTCCCATAGATATTTTTCAATAATGGACTTCCCACCTGTTTGCATTACTTAGGATGGGGAGGTGATATTCCCACTAATACATGTTCGTAAATGACAAGAAAACCTTTCCTTCTTTTGATATTCTTAATTAATTTTATGAGGACCGCTAAAAATTATATGCCGGGACCTAAACATAAGTCAGACCAACGTTGCGGGTAGGCGATAATAGTATGGCTCAATTTTTTTCGATAAACTAAATAGAACATAAACAATTCTATTTTGCAAAAAAAAAATATGAATTTCATTCGAGAATTTAATTATTAAATATTTATAATTATTACTGTTTGCTTTAAAGGCGATACTTCTACTTCTATATCTTGTGCTTAAAATTATTTATGATTTTAAAAGTAAAATATATAATTAGTTGTATTTTTTTCAGTAGATTTAAGAATTTTTTAACTAATTTATATTATTTATGAATTGCATAACGTTACAGTTTTTTAAGATCATTTATACTTATTTTTTACATATTTGTTTAAAATTTAGATAACGATGATCGATAAACATATTATTTTTATTTGATAAAAGACATTTGACAAAATATAATAAAAAATAAATATATAATATGTTAATACGCTACAAACTACTAAAAGAAACATAATAAAGCTCTGTAAGAATATCACAAAACAAACATATCACACCATGTTATTCAATTTGATGATTCTATTTATAAAAAAGCCCTATTTAATCAAACATTTTGTTTTTAAATGTTAAAATTTTACAAACTTTTTTGTAGTCGGGGTCAATTATTATGATTCCCGACACATATTACACTGTATTTTGTATTTTATTATCAAGTATACATTGAAGAACAGCTCAAATATTGTAATCTTTCCGTTGACGCAACTCGTTTGTTTCATATCTTTGTTTACCGTAATGTGAATTAGCCAGAAATTGCTTATGTGTGTAAAAAATATCATAACAAAATTGATTATTTTCATTATTTGTACAACACTCTAATAATGTACTAAATATGCGTATTCATAAAATATTATTACAAGGAAAAATAATAAGAATCATTGGAGAGCAAACATTTGAGTGCGATATGACAAAATTTACCATTAAGAGTATATTTGTTTCTAAACATTTCAGAATAGATTAACAATTTAACTTTGCTTTAAATTTTATTTTCCCATTGGAAGTAATCAATTCACGGTGACATAATTTGATCAAAAAAATGAGAATATAAATAATGATAGGGGTATAATAATCGTATAATAATAAAAGTTAAAATTTTCACGTACTTTAAAATAATTTATTATAATGTAATAGTTTAATTATTACTTACAATAATCAATTTTATACTTAATTTAATTTATAAGATAGGTTAATATCAAAATTTTCCTCAAAACTACTCCACAAAATGGCTATTTTAACATTTTTTTTATATTTTTCATCAATTTTTTTGAATAAATAAAATAACTATTGTTTAATATAAAAAAATTATAGTTTCAATCTAAAACAATTATTAGAATAAAAAAAGTAACGAAAAATATTGGTTGGTCAAAAGATATTACATTTGTAAGAACATCAAAGACAATTCTGTATAAATAAGTCATACATTAATGTTATATTATATTAATATATATATATATCACTCTGTATATACATATAGTCTATTAAAAAAGTATGGAAACAGGTCATCTGTTATAAATAATGAAAATAATAGAAATACGTTTCCTTACTTATTGAACATTATGCATATACAAGTGGTTCGCTAACTATGTTTCAGGCAATAGTTTAAGATAAAATATAATATTTTATATACTTTTTTATTCTATATACTTATATTAACATGCATATTTAACTGGTTTACAAATAAGAAGATGACTGATCAATAAAAGTATTAGAAATAGATCTTCAGAAATTATTAATACTTTAATTAAAAGATTGTAAGTGAAGTTTCGGTGTGTTTATTTATATCTCTAAGTATTTAAGAAACGCTCTACTCCTCTTCTTTGGTGTAAAATTGCTAATAACTAGTTTTCTTAGTGAGACCATTCTCTTATATGTAAACAAGTTAAATATGTATGTTTCCATTTAAAAAACTAAAGATGGTAAAATTTTAAGTGGAAGAAAGAGAGGACAGAGCTATATTTAGTTTTATTATTTTAATTGTTAGAATGGTCACAACTTTTGGAAAGAAAAAATTATACTTTATTTTATACTTGTAAAGATGTTACATGCACACAGTTAGGGGATCACCTTGTATAGTTTATAATGTCACATTGCTTTATTATAAATATCAACTTTTTCTACTAAAATATATCTAAAAAGTCTAAGTTATGTTTTTCTTAATATAACAAATATAATTACTCTCAATTGATAGCACAGTACAAATAAAACTTTTTGCTGATTATCTTTTTTTTATAAAATAAATTGAGTAATTACAATATATAATCAATAAAAAAAATGTATCATATTCATAAAATAATAAATTTTTATAAATGTTTTTACTCTCAATTAAAAACTAATCTCTTTACAATAAAAATGGAAAAGTTTAATAATTTGGTTACTCATTTAAACACTTAAAATTCGTAACTTATTTCAAGTGCTAATTTATTATAATACACTTGTCATAATATTAAATATATTATCAATATTCACATAGTTTGTCCTTACAAAGTGGAATATTATCAAAATAATTTTATTTGATTTGAAAAAGATTTAAGATTTAAAATTTATCTAATTTTACATAGAAACCAACTTGAAATATTAATTTGTTTAAGATTTTTTGGTAGAGATTATGTAAACTCTTAAAATAAATTTGAATTGACATTAAATGTGTACATAGCAACATTTGATAAAAATTCAAAAGTAAATACTCTTATATATTTGCTGTGTTATTTTTCATTTGACCAGTGCACAATGCTCGAATTAGTACAATTAAAATTTTGGAATTCTCCTAAGGTATGAGAGAGCGTTACCGGAAAAAATTGATTTTTTTAAGAAGTATTAGGACTCAATGATATGTGTTTTTGAAATATGATTTTTGAATTTATATTTATTTATACAACTAAAAAAGAAAGTTTAAGACCTTTGAAATGACAGCTGAGTAAATGTATACGTCTTCTTAAAGATAGGTGTATTAACTATAATGTCAAGTTGGATAGATAAGTGCTATTGGTCAAATTTTATAATGGGAAAATAAAATTTCCCTTTAAATCTCTCCTTTTACTATCTCATAAGGAATATTGTGTTTAGATAATCATGTAATATTTTTTGACAGTAAAAACTGAACTAAATGAATTTTCAATGCCACAGACAAGGCCCGCGCTAAACATTGGGGCACCTTTTATGAAATAATTTTGCGGGGCTCAATATTTTTTTATTTAATAAATTTGCTCAGCCTCTTAAAATTTATGTGAAGACACTTCACGCACTCTTACCACCGTCTTTGGCTACAAATACTTCATTAGTTAAATTATAACGGATAAAACAATAGTGGTTGTGTAACCAAACATTAATGTTCAAATCTTATACTTTTTGTGTTTGTTTTTATTACTGCATTCTGTAATTTATATAAAATATAGTTATAAATTCTACATAGTTTATCCACTTAAATAAATGATAGACTACTAATTTTCATTTAATACTTTCACCATTCCACTTAGGATAGTGTATAAGAGGTGTTCAAGAATTTCAGTTTTTATTTATTTTTACTTAAAATTAATTTAAAAGATCAAAAAAATCACTAAACAATTTTTTATATTACAGCTTTATAAAGAAATTTCTAGGTAAATACGCCTGTTTATATTTTAATATTTTTCAACAAGTCCATTTCATATAAAAAAAAAAGCTAGTAAACGTTCGTGGAATTTTTTTTGTTTAAAAAACCATTTTAATTGTTTTTTTACCACTGAATTTTGGTTGTATTTATTTGATAAACACATAAAGCTTTTAGTATCAATATTTTTCGATGATTATATTTATATTTGTTTTGAATCATTTAGAATTTTCTGAAATTTAGAAAACAAAAAACAATTATTTTGACTTGAATTAGTTTACTATATTTGGCAAAAAATATACACAGCCTGTGGACTGTGGACACATGACTGTAGACGCAGCCTATGATTTTCAAATAATAATGTCAAGATGTATTAATTAACTATTTAGGTTATGACTTCCAACTTTCGCGTAATCAACTCTATTACGTGAAATTGAATGTCATTGTTGCAAATTTATAATCTAAATTGTTTGTAATTTATACATAATGTCTCACGTATTTGAGTGTTTTCAATGTCATATACTATTTGCAATGCATGAATGTAATAATTATTATTCTAGTTCAGTGCACTTCTTCGATATGCCAGTTAAATAGTAAAAATAACTGATAAAGAAATTGAAAGTAGATCCACACCATAAGTGAACCGAAAATTATTATGCAGTATAAATTAACTACATTAATTACACCTTAGACAACTTAATGCATACAATTAATCTCTTGAGTTAATTGGTCATTGTGACGCGTTTAAAAATTGTATTCGTCGTCTGTTATTTATTTACATGTATGTAAGTTACAAATTTATTATTCTTTAAAATTTTGCTATTAGTTTAATTTTAACAAACAACAAATTGCAATTGTTATAAAGTAATAGAAAATAAAAACATCACATATAAACTATTTTAATTTTATTTCGCAATGTCATGGGCTTCTTAATAAAAACCTTTAAAATTTTATCAAATATCGACAGTTTCTCTAATATTTGGCCATCATGTGTAAAATAAGAAAATATATTTTATATTAAACATATATTAAGTTTTATACCTATATTTTTTCGGCCTTGATTACTTCCATTTCTGCCAATTGTGTAAACACGTAATATCCTTACACTCTTGTTCCTATTTACAATAAAATATGTGTACATAGAATATGTATTTGTATAAATATTATAGTTGTAAATCGAATAAATATGTATAAAGAACGGTTCAAATAATAAAACAGACGCAAAAAAAATAATCACTAATATTGTTTTTTATTACATATTTTTTTACAATATTCATTCATATTAATAGATTATCGACAGTCGAACATTTATTTAACAAATACAATATAACCAGTTTTATTTAGTCTAAAAGAAGTTCGTATTTCTATAACATGTACACACAATTTGAAATTAAAAATTGTATTATTTGGAAACCTTCATTCGTCATTTTTATATTTTTGCGACTATTAAAAGACTTAGACACATAAACGTAATCAATTAATTAGAAATTTAAATATTTGTTAATTTGATTTCCTTTAAAATCATAACTGTTAAGTTTAAAATAAACACGAAATTTGAGAAGTCCAGTCTTATATTTAAGTGTCAATAACCCTTAGTTAGCAATTAAAAACAATATTGTTATACATATTGAATTTGGATGTCAACGCCCTATAAGGTTTTCATATTTTAGGTATTGTTTTGTAATTGGTTCAATATCATTTAATTTTGCTGTACACTATGCATTTTGTGCGTCATAAAATTAATATTAACATTGACATTATTTTTAATATTGCTATGAATCACGTGTTAATTTCGTGACTGATATTAAAGCGATTTTTTTTTTACAAAAATCCACAATCATAATTTATGTATATAATTAGATTGAAATTTAAGAAAATTAACCGAATTAAAATTGTAGTACTTATTTTAAACTACAATGATTCTTTTAGCTCTTATGGTTTTTTAGGTTATATTTTTCTTCATTTGATAACTATAAATTTAGCAAACAATTTTATTTATAAGAAACGGTTCAGAAAGTTTATTAGTCATTTAAAAAATATTTTAAAATTATAATTTATTATTTAACTAAATCATCACATAACTTATGTTATAATACTAACTTTTTTCAATCTATTTTTTTGACACGGTTTTTTTTAACTTAATAATTATTTAAATAGATTTATGAAATATGAAAAAATAATTCTAATTTATCTTCAAAATTATTATACACTTAATCAAACATATTTAAAAAATATAAAAAAAAAATTATAAACCAATAAAATTTTAATTGTCACTATTTTATGTTAATATCTTAGTTAATTAATTCCTAAAAAAAATTAATTAATATTTAAAAATGTTTATACATTTTTTTTTCGTAGATTAATTGTTTTTTGCTTAATATATTGAGTGATTGATTCTAAAAAAGTAATAATTTTGAGAATTATTCTTTTTGTTTTGTTTAGTATTATTAATTTCTCAATTTATAAGTGGTTAAATATCTAGTAGGTTCATTCCTTTTCCCTATAAGAGCAACAACTTATTTTTTTTACTTGGTAATGTTCATATTTAATTAAATTAAATTATAGACAATGACCCTACTAAGAAAGTGATTAGTCGATAACAACATTTGAACCAGTATTTCAAAAGATATTTGCATTTTTGTACAGAAATAAATATGTTTATATTTAGGTAGAAAAAGAAACATGACAGAGTGATGCATAATAATAAAAACAACATAAGACGTATCATATCTTTAGTTACATTTAAAAATCATAATAACTTCGGAAATACTGGTCCCCAACACTTGCTATTAATCAACCACATTTTTAGTAAGATCATATTCTAACTTTTAATCTATTAAAGTATGTATGTAACCATTAAAAATAATTAAATTGGTACCCTTATAAGGAATTTAACCACTAAAATTATATAAATAAATTGAGAAATAAATAATATTAAACTAAATAAATAAAAAATTTTAAAATTATTATAGTAAAAATTTAATGGTCAACGGAGTGATGTTCTTAGGGGTTTGCCTTTGGAAGATATATAAATAAGAAATTTATTATAATACCCCTCCAAAATACATCTTTAGCTAAAATTATTTTTATCGTAGGGGTTCTATCCTCCTCATTCCAACAATAAATCAATCACCCTGTACAAGAAAAATGAGAAATACTTGTAATTTTAACTACTAAAATATATAATAAATTATCAGGTAGACATACTCTTTGTATAACAAATTGTTTTAACGACAAATTTATAAAAAGTAGTTTTGTCCCCTTTTAGATAAAAATAACATGGTTTTAAAATTTTTAAATATTACTAATTTTTTTTTGCCTTAAAGTTAATACTAAATAATGCCAGATTTGCGAATAAATATTTCGTAAATTAATTTTTATTTGTTTATAATGTGAATAAAAACAAAAATCAATAATTTTTCTTCAGCAAACTTAATACATCTGTTTTTTTTTTTTTTTTGTTTTTAGACAATGCTTAAAAAATGAATATAAATATTAATTTATAATCATAATATATTATAATCATATAAAAAAACTGTTTTTTAGTGTTACATACGAGATGCGAAGTATTAGTGAACGATTACTTTAAATTATATAAATACAACAATTATGACGTGGTATAAAAGTACACATTTAATAATATAATATGTTTTACGATATTTATCGAAGGTGGATTTTTTAAAAGAAAATTTAAAAATAAAATGATTATACATAAGTGATTTACTTATTAAACAAAGAGTGCCTACGTAATAACGAAAATATTTTATTTTATATAATATTAATAATAATATATTAAATAATATAATACAATATAATGTATTGTATTATATTATAATAACAGTGTCACCGAATCCTTAAGTGCCACTAAGGCAGTTATTCAACCTCCCAAAGGATTAGTGTATGGTATACATTTTCCATGTAAATCATCCATTATAAGTAAATAAAGTATTAATAATTGTATACTGAAGTCTTTATAATATGTTTAATTTTGAAAATATAGTTGCTAAAAGTTATTATATTACGAGTAATAATTTTTATTCAATAGAATTTATTATGTTAGTTAATATAAATTTACTTGGAATAATATACGATCCTACAAAGCAGTGTCGTATTTAAATATTTTTATGAGAGTTCAGATAGAACGTTGAGTATTGGGGAGATTCACCCCTCTACTACCCATCCCAATTAAATGATTTTATATCTAAGGTAAAGGGTCCGGATTCTGTGGACTACTTGAGTAAATACACTGCTGCAACCGAGTTGTTATTTGTTCAAACATTTCATGTCCGAATATGACAACTATTTGTATAATAAATAAATAGTTTTATTAAAGTAAACTATACAAGTTTTTCAATAATTAGAAAATAGTTATTAGAAATGAAGAGCAAAAAAAAGTCATGCAATTCATAATGAGTGGGCGGTGTTTTAACAATTTAAACAAAATTGCCCTACCAACTATTGTAGACTTAGACGACACTACTGATTTATTAAATTTAATATATTAATTTTCATTAACATTTTAGAATTGATAATTATTAATTCGATATTACTGTTCCGTCTTAAGATATTCCCCTACTCATGTATTTACATATTCTTTCAGTTATAAAAAAAAACATATCAACTCATATGTAACTATCCATTAAATATCGTCATATTAAAAATAAATGATTTAAAAGTTTAACAGTATAAATAATCTTAAGTCGATATTCAAATGCGCAATTTTAAAAAATCATTAAATAAATAATTCTATTTTAAATTTGTGGAATACTTAAAATAAACAAATGCGGCAGTTATACATACGTTTGAAATAAAACACAAATTTAAAGTAAAATATTTTTTTAAATTAATGATTTATGTTTTAACTGTAAGTTAAACACTTAAACAAATTAGAAATCATTGTAGTCCGAATTAAAAATTAATTTAAAAAAAAAATTTGTAATTTTATCTTTCTTGTAAAAAAAATATCGATCAAATAACTTAAGGATACATTAATCAAGGTTATTGTATGTAATATCGAAAAATATTTTTGTTGTAATATATCAGCTTAATTGTATAACCTCTCATCTAGTGTTGAATAATTTCTGAAAATCAAATACTGAAACGCGGATTGTATGTACGTACACTAGTACGAGCTACACCCCCGCGCAACGTATGTATCAAAATGCTTGTAACTAAATAAATACTGATCCTAAAGTTAATATGGAAAATTATATTTATTTTTTATTATCGATAGACAATAAGATAATCGTTTGAACGATGTGTGTGAGACGCATAATAATTATTAAAACAAAATGATAATTGTACCAAATGTCATGAGCGTTTATTAGATCCAAGTCCACTAAGTGTCTCGGATTATGATTACAGCTGTATATCATTACACATTTTTCGACCGTAGTTTTTCTAAAATGTAAAAATCTAACTTAAAAATAATCATAACCCGTGAATGGCACACAGTGTAAAACTATTACGTTTTCACACAAACTTAATTCATTTTAATACAAACTACATTTTAAAACTATAGGAATTTACGAAATAATGGTAAAAACGTAGTTATTTTCTATTATCCAATTTTTCTATTATTTATAGCCTGGGTCGTTTTGAGAAGGAGACGTAATTTTTTAATAAAAAAAGATGCTACCAAAAAAAGTTTATCAAAAATAGGCACACAATTGAAAAAAACATTATTAAATCGTCAAAAATAAACCGGAGATTGCAAAAACAAGTATACCCCAAAAAAAATTCAATGAGTTTTTCTGGTCTAAATTCAAACAATTTTTTCAAAATCCATAAAAAACCTTTTTTTGACATATCTTTAAGTATAAAAAAATTTTTAAATATGTATGTATCAAAACTATTTTTTTATGATAAATTATATACATATACATTTTTCATTCGATATACTATTTTTTAAATGGGACTTTTTCCCATTATACAGGGTGGTTAAAACCTTTAAATATACGTATAGAAAGTAGATCTTTTTCAACTTTTGATAATGTTCCGGAAATACTGACACTTTTATTTATTTCTTAAATTAATGCTTATATAATATACTTTACTATGAAAAAATAATTTTCGAGATATAGAGAAAATGGTTATCATATTCAAAGATATGCTATTTATTTGTTAAACTTCTGGGTTTTGTATTCTATTTTATTTTAAAATACCTTACTAGGGGAGTACACAGATTTTCATAAATATTATATAAATCTAATTGACATAGCATAGTTAAACTTTTTTTTTGCTTCTTTTAAGTCGAGAAAAACAACTTTGAAATTTGAACTAATTTAATTTGCCATTTTTTTTGGCCCAAGTCGGTAACACTTGTGTCTTACGCGCTTAGGATACGAGATTTAAACTCGCCTGTGCCTATAAATTTTTTGTATTTTCATCGTAACTCTTATTGAGTTAGAAAAAATGTTTTCATTCATTTGGTTTTTATCTCATTTAGTTTCAATAACTTCAATAAAGATCAAGGATCCCAGCACTGTAGTCTCCCCTCGTAAGAAGAAATTTCTTATTTATATTAAAATTATTTTTCTATATGGTATTTTTTTGTGACTATCATTTATTTTCTCAGCTCTCACTTGACCTACTTATACGATAAAAATGCAAACAAATATTGAGCTTTTCTGATAAATTTACTGTATAGTTTACTTAATAGTAATTATAAAATTTACTGACTGCATATTAATCTTAACAATCACATTTTTTAATTCTCATAAAATTTTCTATTCAATGATGTCAATTTCAAACTTGCAAGTTGTGCTAAAAGTTATGGTAGCAAATTCAACTTTTTTTATTATAAACTATCACAAAAACAATTTTAAAGGACCAAAAGAATAGATTAAAATGCCATTTTGCACTGATTAATTTTAACATATTAAAAATCAAAATCAGTAATAATTTGAAAACAAATTTTATTTTGTTTTAATTTATTTTTATATGTAAATACTCATTTTTTACTAGTTAATAATAATATCAAATATTAAAAGTGATAGAAAAAGTTTAATTGCAGATTTGAAAATGACGTGAAAAGTTGAAAAAGAAAAGTATATTTTTGATTCTGATGAAAATGCATTTGTAGTCCAGTGTATTTATTCATAAGTAACAAACAGCTTTTAATTAAAAGTATTGCATCAAGCCCTTTAAATTTTTATAGACATTAAAAGTAAAGAAATATACGACTACTTTATTATTTTTATAATTTCACAGTATAAATTATTAAATATAAATTTCATACTAAATTTAATTACTATAATTAGTATTTATTTATATATTATATTTTTAAATCAAAGAACCACTAATTCGGATATAATTAAGGAAATAGAAGTTGATGTTGCTTATGTAATTATCCATCAATTTCTTAGAATTAAACTCTATATACAGATTTGCATCGAAGTGTGTCTTAGTGATTTTAATCGTTGTCAGATATCAGCTATACTTGTCCCATCTATGCCACGTCCACACTGCTACCGTTTTTTTAAACATAAGATACACAGAAAAACTTAACATTTTTTATTACTATTTGTTTGGGTATGTCAATATAAACAATTTTTATGTATGTCATAAATATAATTATTATAAAACTATTTCGAAAGTTAATTGATTCAAAATCCGGTGGATTTTTTGGATCCATAAAAATTCCTAATGTTTTGGGTATTTTTAAAGGAACCAGGTTTTTCCTACCTTGTTTTAAACAGATCACCCTGTTATGTAATAACTAACAAATAATAGGGTAACTAGTCTAGTTACTAGATATTCCCAGAAGAGAACACTGTTGGTATTACTTAAATTATATTTTTGTAGTATCTAAACTAAGTAATTTTGTTAAGTTATTGTGACCTGTACTGTCAAAAATTATAACTCTGAATGAAGTATGCTATGACTAATCAAAATACTTTTTAATTATGTGGTGTTTAGTTTTTTGAACTTAAATTTAATTTTGTTTGTTTGTTTTTTATTAAATATTGCTTAAAGTATATGAACTTTGGAGAAAATTATTATTATTAATTTTATTCACAATAAAAATTCTTTTTTTTTAATTTGTAATTTCAGTAAATCCTCAATTATATCACCATGCCCAACAAATAAGGCGCTAACTCAAAAAATTCAATTTTGAAATTATTAAGTATTTGGATTTAGGTTTTACTCTTCTTATAATAACTTTTATCAAAATATCGTAAATTTACTTTGAAACGGAATTAAACTACTTAGAAAATTAATAAACATATAGAGTGTAATTAGAAAATACATTTTATTTTTCATCTCCTGAGAAGTAATAAAAAGTGATAAGACATACCGATAAGATGATTATTCGAATTAACCAAGTTTTGTTTTCAATTTCATAAGAAAATGATTTCAAGAATAAAAAATATGACATTCATACTTAAAAATGTATTTACTATTTTAAATAGTAAGAAATATAAAACTATCAAGGCGTAACCAGAATAAAATATTTAGAGTCGTAAATTCCCTAAAAAAAAAGGGTCCCTTATTAAAAATAAGAAACCCTATTTTCATCAATGCAATCTATTTAAAGTGTTTTTTTTTTCATATAAATCCATAAAAACATATTATAGCCAAAAATAAAATTATTTTGCATGTATTATAAATTTGAATTGCATTTTTCAAGATATTTTTATTAAATGCATATTATTTTTAACTATTAAAGTGCATATAAATCCGGACTCTATTTTTTTCATTTATAAATTATGAATGAAGAAAAAAAATGATTATTAGTAAACTATTATCATATCATAAAAACAATTTTTTACAGTAACTTTATTCAATTTTTATTTATGGGAGAAAATCTGGTGGACAATTAAAATTTTAACCTATATCACTATATTTATATAATCAATTATGAATATAATTAAATTTTAGTGATATATATAATAGACATTTAATGTTTAGACCTCTAATTACCTTAGTATTTTTAATCTCCAAAGTAATCAATTAGTGGCCTTTAGCTACTTTAATTGATCATAGAAAGTAAAATTGTTATGGCTAAATAAAGATTGTTCTTTATTACTCTGGTACACAGTCATATATTCTAAAATATTCAAATCAAAATTTTCTTAAATTGATAAAATATTACATTATGAACATCATATTAGAATTTTACACAAATAGAACATATACTAGAAGTTATACTTCAACAAAAAAATATATATAACAACAATAAAAGCTGTTTTGAAAATAATCGAAAATGTTATGTGTTCTTATATCACAAACCTTAAAAAAATAGTTTTATTATTCTTAAGAAATTTTTTTTTATATTTTTAATTAGCTGTTCTTAAATGTGGATTCAAAAATATTAAATTACTTAAAATAATATGAACAAATTAAATTACTTACACTATTCTGGATGGGTTTAGTTTTTTTTTTCAATGTTAAATGTAAATTTAATAAAATATTAAATTTACTATGACGTATTGACAATTATTACGTTCAAATATTTAGATTAAAATAAAATTTCATATCTATTAGATCATTTTTTTAGCAAAACATATTTTTCTAAAAAAAAAAAGTTATAATTACTAAAATTAACCATTGATTTTGTGGTTTTAATTGATATTTTAATATCACTTATATGAGATAGAAGGACGTTTTAATTCAAAATTAGATTGATTATTTTTAATTATTTTTATGAGGAATAATAAATGCAATAGCTATAATATGATTTAAAGAATATTATTATTTCATTTATTTTTATAAGAAATCAATAAATGACTGATCAATTAGTCCATTACTCTTTACGATCATTTTGAATGTAAAACTAAGGGAAATTGAAAATTTATTTAATGTGAGTTTTCTTTTTAATATGTTTCATGAAACTACATAAAAAAATATTGATTACAATTTTAGACAATTAATATTGTCAAATGACACCTTTCTCATCTCAAATAGAGACAACTAATATCTTACCATAATATTTATCATTTTGTTTCATAGTTAAATTATTTTGTTAATTAAAAGAATACTACAAATATAATTCAGACGTTGAAAAAAATCAATTGTGCTTTATAAACTTAGATTTTTCACGATGTTCTCTGGTAAAAGTTGACATTGATATGCTTTTTGAAACAAGAATCACTTTTCATCGTGTATTATTTTTATGAATAGGTACAGCATATTATCTTCAAATATCTAGAAATATTTCTTTTCTTTAAATAAAAAATACATATGGAAGCAGTTTGATTGGGTCTATGGGAGCCAATATACATACCAAATATACTTAAATAATACCTTCTACGAATAAACCGTATGGGGGAGACTTTAAATATGAGACAAGGCAATATATAATAGAGAAACTTTCCATAATTTGTATTTCTATAGGTGAAATTGAGTATCAAACTATAGCGTTATCAGTAAATGTTTTAATCTATGTCTATACTATGTTAAAATCAGTGGCGGTTCGTGGTTTGGACGACGGACCCCATACTGAAATTAATTAAAAGAAGAAAATTAATTGTAAATTCTACAATCTACATTTTAGCTTCGATGCGAAGCTGAGAAGGTATTGGTTTTACTATGATGTGTTTTTTTTTTTTTTTTTTTTTTTTTTTGTGTCTGTTACCACTTTTTCTCAGCTCTCACCGAACGGATTTCTTTCAACGATACGTCAAAAGATCACAAATCGTATCTAGTCGAAGACATTACCCTTCAAAATTGAAAAAATTTCCCTCGTTCCCCGTAAATGGGGGAAACCTCCAAAAAAATTACAAATTTAAAAATCGCTAATTTTCGAAATTTTTTCAATTTTTTTTACTTAAAAGTGCCATAACTTTTTCAAAAATGAATATAATTCTTTTTTATATAGATTTATAATATTATTACCTTTCATTTGGTATATTTTTTTTTATAAATTTAACACGTAACCTGCCCACAAGGGGGGATTTAAAATGACAACTTTTTCACAAAAAATTTACTTTTTCAACTTAACTTTTGGAAATGTTCCGGAAAGTCTGACACTTTCATATATATCTTAAATTAAAGCTAATGTAATATACTTTATCGTGGAAAAAAAAAATTTCGGACTTTATTTTATCTTTAGGGTGAAAATGGCTACCGAATGCTATTTTTGTGTGAAAATTTTCGATTTTTTTATTTATATTACATTTAACTTTATAATGCTATAACTTATTGAAAAGTTTATGGATCCACACAATTTTTTTATGAGAAATAATATTTTTTAATAAACCCTTTTTCATTCGACATACTTTATCTTAATCGAGATATTAATAAGGAACCAGCAGATCAAGTAGCTTTTGGAATAAAACACCAATTTTTTTAAAATTAAACACTATCTAAAGATTTGCATCGAAGCGTTTATTTTTGATAGTGATTTTAATCACTGTCAGATATCATTTACTTGTTCCAACTATGCCACGTCACCACTGTGCCGCGACCCCCCTGTGCTGGGTTTTTTAAAGATCTTTTTAAAAATATTTCTTATTAATGATACAAATTTTAAATAGTAAAATAGTTGTAATACATTTGCCGTGTGCGAACATTAAAGTTGTTTCCCTCTGTATGTGCTGGTACGCATACGAGCAGTGTTTGGACGACCGACAGCGTCGTCCGAGCAATATTCTGAGAAATATTATATTTCAAGTAAGGCGCGCAGTTGTGTGCGTGCGAGTTGGGCTCAGCTGCCATCTTATGTACGGAATTTGGACGACCGACAGCGTCGTCCATACGGTAAAATATTAGTGTATTAAGTAGTTTAATTTTAGAATTAACTGCGTATACGCTCGTCGTTATCGGTTGTTATAATAGTGAAATGATTATATTATAATCGATATTATTATTTTCATTTCTATTTTCTACAGCCACCTTTAAAATAATAATATGTGCATTGCGTTTATTATATTTAACTTTACAATTTTTTAACCCTATAACTAGCGGTGTTATATTTAAAGTCGCCACCAGCACCCGCGAGACGCCGCTGGTTAAAATGATACTTTATAGTTTTCTATAAATTTAATTATTTTAAGAAATTCAAGTTAAGATAATTAATATATTAACTGTCTAGTTTAAAACAGTTTTTTTTTAATTTAAATAAGCTTTTTATGAAAAGCTAATTCATTAATTTATTACCAAGGTAGATTATAATTGATATAAAAATAAATATAATTTTTTTAATATTACGCTATTAACTATTTCGATTGTTATTTATCTCGTCCTGATATACAAAAAATATCAGTCTTGTTTGCGTCTATTGAAACATTTTTTGGCTTTATATTTTTAATGGACAACTTTCTTTACGTCAGCCTACCCAGTAGAAAAGACAAAGTACCAGACGTTATTTAAGATTCCAAATGGTCTCCTATTTTTATACTAACCTAAAATCAGTCTCAGGAATACGCTGTAACTTATTTATTCATACAAGAAAAAATGTCTGAAATTGGTTTTTGAAATAACATTACTAACAATTAGTGCACTAATTATGTTTAATGATATCGCTATATCATTAAACGACTATTGATTAGTTTTCATATTTTATAGAATTCTATTGGAAGATGAAATTTTTTTTTATCTTAGTTGGTTTTATTGAATTTTATGACTTATTAGGGGAACCCAAAACAGTACGGTAGTTGAAGTATTGAAAAAATGTATTTTTATTTACTTAGCGTATTTATACAGTAATTTATTTTTATTAAAACATAATTGTTTTATCATGTAAACTATAAAAAGTTTCAATTCCACATTTGGAAACCAAATTTATTTGTATATAGCACGTTTTTCATCCGTGATCATCGCGAAGACTGCGCAAAAACATGTAAAAAAAAACATTAAACGAATATTTATTTACAAACAGTAAATATCTTTCAATAAAAATTTAAGAACACCGAACACTTATACAAATAGTAATAATTGTTACTTTGTATATTTATAATTCACCCGCGATGAAGTCCAATATATATAAATTACATGGCGATAAAATAAATGTAGCCAAAATCTCGAGTATACCCAACTGTAGTAATAGTCTTTGTGTCGGTTAAATAAACAAAAATTATTCCATTATCTCAACTGTGATGTAATTTATTTGGTATGTATTGAGCTTAATTTTGATATTTTAGAAAATCTGACTAGATTTTCCACTTGAGAGACTTTACAAATAAATATTAATGTTAAAGTAACAAATAACATACATATTTAATTAAAATTACATATTTAACTCGCTTTTTATTATTATATAATATAACTGTCTAATATTATTTTTTTTAATTTGTTAAAAATCATATGAATTATTTTAATTTTCATTAATTATCCTACAGTTTTTAAAATATAATAATTATTTTACACTTAAAAATTAATTGAATAGATTGATTAATTGAACTATTAAAATAAAACGAAAATTATTCAAATTGTATTAAAAAAATAATTATTAATAATCAAATACCTTTTTATATAGTGTTCAGTAAGTATGGAAACGGGTTTCCATTATTTTCATTGTTTGTAATAAATGGCTTATTTCCTTACTTACTGAACATCTCTGTATAATTAAATGGGTATTTACATTAGAAAAAAAAATTATTCACAATGTTAAATATTTTTAGTATAAATATAATACGGTAAATAATAATAAATTAATAAATAATTCTATGGCAACATGTTAAACATCAAAATTTATATTAGGTAGACTAAAATTCTTCTTCTTTTTCTTCGCGTTAATCCCAACTACTTGGAGTAAGCTACAATATAAATTAATATTTTAAAATATGCATAACATTCAACGTAACTTGTGATTAATTCAGTAAAAATTTTATTCTAAAATTAAATTACTATTTACATAAAATAAAATTAAACAAACCAAAAATTGAAAGGGGTACAACAATAATGACTAACGATAAATAATAGTAGTTACTTACAACCATCTGTACTTAAAAATGTGTGTTAATTATTTTTCTTTTTCGAGTTTGACTTTTTTGGAAACGTTAGTAATCGTTGAAATTTTTTCGTGTCAAATTTTAGTAAGTCGAATCTGTTACAGTATTGTTGTTTTATAAGAAAATTCTACATTTTATTGGTTTTATGTATCAATGACGTATTCGATTTAAAGCATTATTTATTCGATAAATATGTATTACTCATGAAAAAAGAGCATAAATAATTATTCTCTATTTTTTATTGTCAATATTCCGTATGTTTAATTTATTAATTTTAAACATCTATTTATGTGTTTGTGTGATCTACTAATGTGTATATGTGTCAGTTGGTTTGTATAATATTTTTTGTACATAAATACATCAACGGCCCATTAGTCAGCAGGGTCTGTCGTTTATCGCAGGCTCGCGTGCGTTCGAAAAAATATTATAAAAACAATAACAATTATTCGATGTAGGAGGGATTATGCACGGTACATATACGGGCACTGTGTAAATTGTTATCGTGAACATATAGATTAAATAACGATTTATTACGTTTTGGCTGAACGTTTGTGTGTATGTGTATACGATCACTTACTGTAAACCATTAAAAAATTGAAAGAAATAATAATAAAAATATTTCTAGCACAACTAATAAAACGAAATTGTAGTTGTATTGTTAATGTTATGACTTAAGACGTGAACTAATGGAGCGATTTAATGATTTGTCGTTTTCCAATACGTTTTTAATTTTAATACATTTTTATACTTGGTGATTGCTATAATTTTTTTAACCGTTATGTTTACAGAAACACATCATCACGCTTTAAACATTACTGATCAGATTGGATGCAGACCGGAATTATTTACAAGTACCATCGATAAAAAACATTTAATAGGTATGTTCAATAATAATTGGTATTTAAATATTATTCAAATATGTTTTTATCGAGTGGGATGATTAAAATCAAGTAAAGGGGGTTATAACTTTCGCTCATAAGCTGTATCTTTAATCCGTACATTTTTTAAGGGTATCATTGTGGGTTTCAACTACCATCTTCATCCCCTAAGCACGTTTTTCTTTCTATCAAATTCATGTTTTGTTATCCTCGTAATTGTCAATAAAATGTGTCTTTAATATATATATCTGATAAGAAAATCCATTATCCGTGAAGTTATAATCAGCTTAAACAATTTATAGTTTTTAATGTATAATAATGTTTATGCCTACCAAATAAGTAATAGAATAGTGTCGAATTATATTAAATATATAATAAACATTAATAATGAAAAGAAAAGCGGCTTAAAACGACTATATCTTATCTGTTTGAGGGCGGAGTGTAACGTGACAACTGATTAATTACAATTCGAACTGTTACTTGTGCAATATCTATGGAATATTTAATAAAATCGTAACCACCTGGCACTTAAACATAAAACTAAAGTTGAAAGGTTTTTGAATGTTTTATAAAATGTCCATTCTACAAATATATCTGATAAGACTTGAGAATTACAATTATTTTATATTGGAAATGATATTGAAAGTTTGCGAATCTATGAATAAACGTCCAGATAAAAAATACTTGAGTAATAAAATACTATAGGAAAAAATGTTTAATTAGGTATAAATACATTGCAGTGCGCCTCGTGATTATTTACATGTGAATAAATGATGTCTGTTAAATAGTTTTCTTTATTTTTTTTTTAATTGCACCAAAATTATAATGTTATTTACTTGAATTAATGGTATATCTTCATTTAACAACATATTTGATAACTCTTATTCGCAAGCGATCGTGGTCATTTACGATGATAGTATTAGATTTGTTTAAGTTGTCTTTATAGAACATCGACAACCAGAACTATATTTTATACAAAGCCACCGAATATTTATTTAAATTCGTGATGTACGATTTACATATAGCCAGCGTATAACATTTTTTCTTTCTTTTTTTAGATAATATAAACTTCATTTTTATTATTATTAAAACATTTTATAGTGAATAAATATACGCAACACTTTTAGTCGATATTTATCGTAATAAGACATTATTGGTTAGTTGGTTTTTTTGTTGTTTATTTTTACCTTTTATAAGTATTTGTTCGATCATATTTCCTATGTTATTTTAATACTCCGGTATTTATTCCCTGGACGTTTTTTCCGGTTATCAAAGTTTGCACCCTTAGTACTACTTAATTTACAATATTTAATTTAATTACAAAATAATCATTAAACGATTATACGGTTCATCATCTGATGTTTCAATATAAAGTGTTAAAAAGTGTTCATTTCATGAAATAACGCAACACGGTCGCCGGGGAAACTATTGTGTCAAAACGTTATCGTTTTGTGTATGAATTATAACAAATATTCAACTTAAAATAGCTGCTGCACTCTATTGATCTTTTTAAATTTTAATTGGACAACTTTTTTAAATATTTGAGGATGATGTTTCTAGTAAATACGATTCTTAAATGAACTTCTGTTTCTTGTTTTTTAATTTATTTCAATATCAAAAAATGAATAATATGTTGTTTTTATTAAAAAAATAAAAATAGTAATAATTTAGATAAATTCCGCTATTTTTAATTTCGAGAGTGTATAAAAAAATACATTCAAAACAAAAACATTTATTTTCAAGTATTCTAGGTAAAAACAAATTTAATATAAATTTAGATCATCAAGTTATAAAAAACAATAATTTTACAAATATTCTATGCAAAATAAAATTGTGAAAATAATATCAAAAAAATAATAAACAATTTAAGACAAATATTTTTCTATTTAATAGATTAGTAGGATAAAAAATACTTTTTGATGTTTACAAATAATATTTTTAAAATTCAGTATTATTTCAAGTCGAATAAATCGATGTTTAAAATATAATCGGTTGAAGACCTCAAAATAAAATATTTATAAACCTCAAATTTACAGTAATGGATATTTTTTAAACAAATTTTTATCCACGAATTAAATTATAATAACAATTAATTCTAGTTATTAGAGCACTTATAATTATTATTATTTCAGATGAACCGTGGTGCCCAAACTCGTTTGTTAGACGAACCCTCAAATTTTCTTGAACCTCCAAACATGAAAACCGAAGAAATGATACAAAACCAACAACAGCGCAACATGTTAGCTGAAGCTATAGCTTCATTACCCCAAGTACCTCAGAACCTATCAGCTCTAGCCTTATTTCATCAGTTACCTATATTATATCAACAGCACTATCAGCATATGTTACAATCCAGAATTTTACCTTATCTTCAGGAATCGCTTAGGCTACAAAGTGCTGTTAACTATCTAGACACCAAACCTCAGTTACCAGTAAGTTAATAATAATTTAATAAAAGTTAAACGGATTACATTAATAAATCCAAAGTTCTAAGTAATACACATTTTTGCAGCAAATTCCAATATTTGATCAACCAGTCGTTGAGCCATCTTCAATTATTGATATGGGCTGTAACGAAAAACCACCTTATTCTTACATTGCTTTAATTGCTATGGCCATTACATCAACCCCCAACCAGCGAATGACTTTAAGTGAGATATACAATTACATCACAGATAAATTTCCGTACTACAGAAGAAACAGACAAGGATGGCAAAATTCTATAAGACACAACCTCAGTCTCAACGATTGCTTTATCAAAATACCCAGAAGTCGTACTGGCATGGATGACAATATGGGAGGCGGAAAAGGAAGCTATTGGACCTTAGATCCCGTAGCTGCTGCTGATATGTTTGAACGAGGCAATTACAGGCGACGAAGGATGCGCAGACACAGGCCATACCAACAACAAACTGTAAGTTGTAATATATTGAATATTATCATATTTTACAGTTTTTAACGTCAAAAAAGTAGATACTTGATAAAGGTATTTTTATTCCTTTATTATAGAAGTTTATTCTACATTTTTCGCCTTTGTCTAGTTAACATAAGCAACGGAAATAAGGCGATGTAAATTAGAACCATAACCAAATACAACGATATGAATAAAAAAATGCAATCACCCAAAAATTACGAATTTCTTACATTATATCTTTTACCTACCGTGTACAGATATATCTTTAAAATCAATAAAATTGTAGAATTTTTTCTGTTGTATTTTACTAATAATTTCAAATAGTCTTTAATAATCATTGTTCTTTATTTATTATTTTATGTAGAATCAACAAGATGCAAAAACGTTGTTACCGCAGACACACTTTTCGTATCCCGAATTTCAATTGACTAGGCCTAGTCTAATAGATAAGCAACAACCAGACACCGTATCTTCACACAATCTGGCATTTCACATAGAAAACCTTATACAAAAAAATCATACGGGTGAGATACCTCAAGAAGAAACAGTTTCTTCTAGCAATATTCATAATAACAATGATCAAGAAGATCATTCAACGACGGAATCCTCAACAAAATTAATAATTATTAATGACCAAGATGACGATAATGGTGGCATTAGGCGTTAATAGTTGTTGTTGTTTTGCTCTATTGTTATAAACAAATGATAAATTTACCTGATTTTTTGCTAAAGGGCACTTTTACTCGGATATTGTACGATAATACAATTATCGTATACATTTTAATGCAACATAAATTATGCTATGTGCGCAATTCAATGATCTAAATTTTTCATTTTAGAACAATATTGAAGTGATCTTAGAGATTTAATAATGTTGCATGTAGTCATAAAAACCAATATATTTAGAAAAAAGGCCCAAAGTAGTAATCATTATCAAGTATAAATTTGTATAACGAGCAGCAAGAATTACATTTTTAATTACTATGTAAATATTTATTTTATGAATTGTTTATGTTTTTCTCTTAGATATAATTATTTACCTCTTACATAATTTGTTAAATAATAAAGCCTTTGTAAATTATTTGTAATATTTTACTTAAAATGTTATGTATTTGATGTTCCTTAATACATCCTCTTAGTAGCGCATTTAATTTTACTATCAATTAAAATATGAAGTTATTCCGAGGGAAATAAACTTCATCTAGACATTTTTGATCACTTACATTTTTTTTTATATATCATGTATTGTTTATGAACTATAATTGTTTACAGTAAAATCCGGTGATTTATTAGCTTATGATTTTAAAAACTTTCTACAATGGTGCTTGTAGTACTATATTTTTTTATTCTTAATAAATAAATTTAATAAAAAAATATATATTGGTATATTGTATGGTATTTATACTTTTTTTTTTTTTACAACCGTTAGGTTGTTTAATACCATTGGTATATCCTGGGCAATTTTTAAGTGCAGTGGTTTCCCGTTGCCTTCTGCACGGTATTTATACTAATAACTAAAATTATTTTAGTTAAATAAATAATCTCCTATTAATAATAAACAACAGTAGTGTACCCAGGAGCGAGCCCTCTATTTCATTAATAGCAATATTTAATCTTAAAATAAAATGATGAAAAAAAAATTGAAAATTTGAAATTTCGTTAATTATTTATTATGTCCCCATCCTTCTTCACTATGCAATTCTGGCAACGATAATGATAAATAATGCATCTATCTTAGGCCTCTTGTTTATAGGGTCTGCATTTATCAAATTTATGAATTAAATGTTTTCATAAATTAAAAAAGCCAGAGTTTCATAAATTAATTTGTTGTTCTGTAGATAATTTTCTTAAAACACAAAATTTTAACAAGTCTGAGGAAAAGTGATTACATATTGTAAAATTGTCACGAACTGTATAGATGTAAAATATATTGTGACGGAGAAAATACAGGAGCTGAACAAGTGCAAATAGTTTTTTATCAATGTTCGAAACACGCTGGGGCAGTATGGAACGAGTAGACCGGGCGCCATTTCCAGAATGTTTTATGTGTGCATTTTCTAAAAGATTCTACCCCTTCAACTATACAACCTTTAACTTATGACGATGAGTCTCCTTGGACATTGTACAAGCAGCAGTTTGTGTCTGTAGCGTAAGCCAATCAATGGGACGAGATTACAGAAGCAACAGCACTACACCCAGAGAAAAACCTCGATCTATATAATAAATTCATTGTTCAATTTGATAAATATATCATTACTATTGAATCTATGATATATTAGGGTGGTCCTTAAAATACAAATTTTCAAAATTCGATTTACGCGCACCAAAAAATTATTCTAATACATGTAAAAATAAACTGTGCAAAATTTGGTCCCGATAGGTTGACGTTAACACGTGCCGCAAGAGGGTTGAAAATTCGATCAAAAGGGTAGTTTTTCAGTTATTGTGCTTTATCTCAAAATATATGATTTTTACGTAAAAGTTTATAAGAAAGAAATTATACATATAATTATTTTACATAAAAAAGGTTATTAGCAAAAAACTCATAAGTCAAATATTTACCTCCTAAAAGTCAAAAGTTCCATAAATATTATGTTTACCAGTAAAATTCATATATTTCGGCAATTTAAGTATATACGATGAACCGTTCAAGTTATAAAAAAAATTTTCATGTAAAAGTTATTTGAAATTTAATTTTCTATTAGTTTTGTAGAAAAATAAAATTGTTTTACGAGTTTTCTGGCGAGGTAATAAAGAAAACTTATAAATAACAATCATTTTTCTATCATTTATCATTTTTTGTTTAGATAATGTTGTTGAGTTAAATTTGTTTAGTTCCTCAGAATATGAATTCAAAATAGTCTTGTCTTGCATTGGGATGGAAAACTACTTTCAGGAATTATAAATAGAGCTAAAGTTGATCGATTGCCAATCTTGGTATCATTTGAGGGAGTAAGTCAATTACTTAGGTTCCCAAAAATTGAGAGTGATTCTGGCGAGAATCAGGTAAATGCATTTTTTGATTTAATAAAGTTTGGGATGTAAAAAATAAAATACAGGCCTTGTGTTGTGACACAACAGCTTCTAATACAGGCCGCTTAAATTACGCTTGTATATTGCTTAAACAACTATTAGAGCTTAATGTGTTGTATTTATGATATCGTAGACATATTTTGGAATTAGTACTAAATAATGTTTTCGAGGTTAAACTTAATTTATGTACAACTGGTCCAGATGTATCAATTTTTAAAAATTTAAAGAATGTTTGATTAGTCTAGATTTGTTGAATTTTGATATTGGTATCAATGATATAATTATAAAAAATGCAGTTGAACACTAAAAATAACGTAAAAAAATTTTAATTGGAAACATTAATAATTCAACAATGTAGAAATTACTGCAAATAATTTATGTGTTATTTTTATGGGTGCAACACCCCTTAATGGTGTAAAATTTCACTACCCTAATGTTTTTCATCATGCTAGATGGATGTCTAAAGCAATTTATTCGTTAAAAATATACATGTTCAGAAAACAGCTTAAAATACGAGAAGAACATGCATTTCGTAATATTTGTGTATTTTTGGTAAAAGTTTATGTCAAGGCTTGGTTTAAGGGATCTATTGCCATACAATCAGCATTTAATGATTTATGTTTCTTAAAAGTTTTAATTAATTATCCTGATTCTTTTATATCTAAAGCTGCAACACAGAAATTTACCGGACAGTGTACCGGCAGATATTAAACTAAAAATGGTTGAGGCATCAAGAGAGACATCACAAAAACAAGATAAAAAAAATTACAATAAACCTAAATGATACTAAACTATTTAAAAAAAAAGAACTTAATAGTTTTTTTGGAAACTCATCCTCATAGCTAGGTTGAAAATCCTGATTTTCAAAATGGTTTGAAAGTTTTATCTAATCCTCTTGTGACAAACGATATAGCAGAGAGAGGTGTAAAACGTATGCAAGAATACAATGAAATATTAACTAATGATGATGAACAAAAACAGTTTCTACTACAAGTCGTTAATGATTATAGATCACAATTTGGAGATTGTACTAAAAATTCATTGATGAATAATAACAATTAATAATCCTATCAAAAACAAAATTTTTTTTATATTGTGACTACTAGAAGAATGATTTTTAATATTATTTAATTTTATAATATTTTATGAGCATTAAGATCATTTTTCATATTTTTTTTAGCATTTCATTATTGGTTTACTTATTTTATTTGAGTTTGAAAAAATAAAAAAAAAAATCGTTATTTTTTAAATTATCATAGAAAAATGATTGTTATTTATAAGTTTTCTTTATTACCTCGCCAGAAAACACGTAAAACAATTTTATTTTTCTACAAAACTAATAGAAAATTAAATTTCAAATAACTTTTACATGAAAATTTTTTTTATAACTTGAACGGTTCATCGTATATACTTAAATTGCCGAAATATATGAATTTTACTGGTAAACATAATATTTATGGAACTTTTGACTTTTAGGAGGTAAATATTTGACTTATGAGTTTTTTGCTAATAACCTTTTTTATGTAAAATAATTATATGTATAATTTCTTTCTTATAAACTTTTACGTAAAAATCATATATTTTGAGATAAAGCACAATAACTGAAAAACTACCCTTTTGATCGAATTTTCAACCCTCTTGCGGCACGTGTTAACGTCAACCTATCGGGACCAAATTTTGCACAGTTTATTTTTACATGTATTAGAATAATTTTTTGGTGCGCGTAAATCGAATTTTGAAAATTTGTATTTTAAGGACCACCCTAATGATATATTTATCAATATGATAATTTTTTTTCTTGTCTTGAACAATAATTATTTATAAGAATAGTTATTTTGTTCGTATTAATAAAACATTATCATAAACCCTTGATAAAATTTCTCTATCAAAATTGATTGAGGATTTTCTTTGGGTGTAGTGATGGCTCTTTGTAAACGAACATTAAACTTTCTTGAGACGGTAGTACCACGAGAACAATTTTAATACAACAGCGTTACAAAGGTAATTGGTATAGGACATTTAACACAGGTATACCTAACTCAACTAAATACACGAGTGCAGCGGGAATCCGAAAGCTGCAGGTATTTGAGGTTAAAGTTGTGATTTTGACTTGTTTAGTGTACCCGACAGCCTCAATCTCCTATTTGAATAGGTCTGTACATCACTTCTCTGGGAGTTTTTCCTATTTAACTGGATTGTATAGTTTTTAAATAAAAGTGTAAAATACTGTTTTATTGTTATTTTTTAAAATAAAGTCTTTATATTTTTGTAGTACTCAATAACATATTTCTTTTTCATTCGCTTACCGTAACATCATGAATTAATAAATTATCCTCCTAAAGTTTAATGTGTAGGAGAGATGTATGATCACTATACTATGTATAGTATAACAATTTTAAAAAGTTTCACTCTTTAAAAATGATCGTCGCGTACATAAATAGCGTATTAATCGAAGAAATGCGTAACCTTCACAAAGCTACACTGGCGTTATAGAGCCGTTATATAATAAAATACAACACTATATACATTGCTGTAAGATTTAAAAAACAAAAATTTAAGGGTAACTATAATTCTTACGATAAATAGTTTGCATTACCATAAATGTAGTTAATTTAGAGCTGATAATACGAGACTTATCCGATACGTTTTTGTAGACCTTTATTACATACAATTGATCGGTGTAGAATCTGAAAAACGCATCAACCAATAAAAAAAATATTTTACTAAAAAATTGTATCCAACTATTTTTGTTTTTAAACCATGTAACTCTTTAACTAATGCTCTAATTTTTAACTTTAAGACCTCTATCATTATTATTCTATCAATTCTACAAAAAAAATTAAATAATTCTGTTAAACAATTTTAGGTTCCTCTGATCCTACACCAATGAATCATTCTTCTGCTTCTTTTTCTTCGCCTTAATCCCAACTACTTGGGGTCGGCCACCCTTATCCTAAACTTCCACTTGACACGATCTCCCACATCATCTACGCTCACATCAGCCATCATACACCTACGAATATTTTATAATTTAGTTATTTTTTATCTTCGATGTCAAGCTGAGAAGGTATTTAAAAACTATTAGTAAATTAAAGTTGAAATGTGTCATCCGAAATTCATTTGTTTTTTATGTAAATTTATAAAATGATAACGATTTTAATTTACAGAACAAGGAAATTGTCGTTAAAAATCTTATTTTCTGTTCAATAACTTCTAGGATTTATTGTATACTTGGGATTTATAGTCTGCTTTTTTTTTATCAATAATTCGTTCTATTTTTCGTTTAATTAATGTTTTTATACATGATATATTTCAAAAATTTCATTCACCAGTAATTAAAAGTTAATACAGTTTTTTCATATTGATTTAATATATATATATATATATATTTAATTACATAAATTCTTATTATGCTTGAATCTTATATTATATCTTACTGACCAACATTTTGCGAGGTCAATCGTAAGTTGTATGTTTTATAGTGTCTGTGTATATTATATTCAATTGTTGGTGCGCACCATAACCGGAAGTATACCGAAAATGCCATTTAACTGGTTTCAATAATCAGAAGTTTTAAATAGGAGGGGAATATTATTAAAATATACTACTGCTATTTTTTTCATTTTCTTACCATGAGAGTAATTGAGTTTCTCTATTTGGTAAATATTATCTTTAATACTATGCCTTAAAGGCTACCGATATTATATTAATATAAATTTACAAATATTAATTATTTGTCGAAACAGTAAGAAACTCAAAGCGAAATCTATCAGGTCTGCCTATGTACTTTATTATTTTATCTACATTGTGTATAAAATATACAATTTTACCTATACAAATTATAAATAAAATAATATGTCGTATTATTATTTATTAATTATTGAATCTTCATATAACGTAATGAAATTGATTTAAAAAAATCAACTTTAGATAGCTAAATTATACTGATAAAAGATGAACTAAAATCTACCAAAGTTAGCTACCACATAATTTTGACGAGCGACTGATACTATGGGGGATTATATTTCTCACCCCCTCTAAACACGTGCTTGTCAATAATTATAATATTTTTATGGAAGTTCTGCACCTCGTTTTAAAATCACATAATATTTAAGTGTAAAAATTATACACAACCGCTATATTATGTAAAGTGTGATAAATAAAAATAATTTGCAAAATGTAAATGAAATCAATAAACATGATCTTAAACTACTTCAATGCTGTACAAAATATCAAACTTGTTTTTTCGATCATTTTAAAAATTCAACGGCAATGATATTTTTTCTCAATAAATTTAACCATTATCTGAATTCAGAAAATATAATATTGAATAAAAAATACAAAGTAATCATTTAATTAGTAAGTAAATTTATAAACAGGGGCGTCATTTACAAATGACACAACAAGAACAATTGTATACCTAAAATTATTTTTTAGCAATGAAATGAGATAAGAAACGTTCACTTAGTACTACACTAGTGTCCTTTACGATATCTATGCACATCAAAAAGAAAGTTGAATTGAATTCCCCGTTTTAGAAATAATTTGAGGTACAAAATACATTTCTTTTCACAAATTATTTTTATTAAAATTCATCAATAAAATAGTTCATTTAAATATTTTAAATATTTGTTCAAATATTACTCATCAACAAATCAATAATTAAACACAGTTCCAGTAATCTAGAATAATCAAACTATTAGTAAAGAATATTGTAATAACTTTAACATATGTGTTTTACTTATATTAAATAAGGTTTCATATTTTTTCGATACAGTTTAATTTTACTAGTGGACATTGTATAAAAGAAAGACATAGTTGAATCAAATAAGAAATACTTGTTTTATATTTTATTTATATCTAAGCTCATAAATATTTTTTAAGTAATTACAAATGATTGACAACGTAGATAAAAATTACTGTTCAGTAATGCTTCAGGATTTTACAACGGTATAAATTAAAATTTACTTTGTTAAAAAACAGTATTCATTATATATTTTTTTCATTATTCATATTTATTCTTTAAATAAAATCTTTAATAATGATGGCATTTTTTCCTGTTGAATATATTTTTACCTTTAATAACAATTTCTATTTAAATAAAAATAGTAAAATTAACTTTTCAAACTTTAATTAAAAGTAATCTTATAAAGTAAAAATAATTTTATTTGTATTTTTTTGTAACTGCTTTTTTATAATTTTATAATAAACAAACCCAGTACAGTTGGTAACCTGCATAGTTCATCCGTCATAATATATTGGAGCCTATTATATCCAATGTAGATCGAAAGTTAACAAAGAATAGCATCCCTAATATAAAACACTTCAATGTAACTGTTTATAATTAATGAACAATTTAGAATTTTTAATTAGGCTCAGATTTTTTAAAAAACGATATAAAATTGAAATAAAATTTTTTTTACATGATGCACATCCCAACCCCCCCCCCCTATTTGGATTTCTAAAAAAAACTATATTGTCAGCAAGGTAAAACTAATGTCAATAAAAATTTCGTAATAATTCATGTAACATTAAAAAATCTTATTTTAATGTATAATGGAAACTAAAAACATTGTAGGTACACTATCGATAGTAGATATTAATTTCTAATTTGATTTTTAAATCTAAATACCTGATATGAAAATATTGTGTTCATGTCTAATTCTTACACTTTCTTTTATGTTGAAGTAAAATTACAATGAATATATCAATCAAATTATGAATAATAGTGATAAATATAATGTAATATTCAGATTTAGACACTGGTTAACTGACCAAATTATTTTATATATATTTTTCTACTGAACTGTATAAAGAGTAAATTTGATAAACAACAGCTTGATATAAAGTTAAACAATAAAAAACAGTTTTATTTCTAAGCTTATAATTTCAATTTTTTATTTTAGTCTAACATTCTAAAAAAATGCATGGAATAAATTATTTCTAAATTATTGTTTTAAGACAATCAACAATATTAAAAGTTCTATTTATATAAAATTAGACATAAAGGACTTCAAACAGGCAACGTGTATAAAAAAATAATTAAATATATAACATTCATAGATTGTATTATTTACAAATGAAATTCAAAATATATTTCTATAATAAAATATTTCTACAAATCAAGTAGTAAGTGACTACTGAAGTTTAAAAATTGAATTTTTCCAAATTATGGAAATGGTAGCTTCAACTAAATACGATTTGTGATCTTTTGATGAATTGTTGAATAAAACTGTTCCAGTAGGAGAATAGTATTCTTATGGACCAAAATAATATAAAATTCGATATAGTAAAACCAATACCTTCTCATCTATGCATTATAGCTAAAATATTAATCGATTGAAATTTTAATCGTAATACATTTTATAAAAATTATGCTTCAGAAGTGTATTATATATTTTTATGAATTACAAGAAAAGTATACGTTTTATTTTATAAATTGTTAAAAAAACTAGTTGATTAGAAAAGCCGGTTATAAAACTGGACTTAAAACAACGTATTATTTTTTCATTTTACATAACCAAATTAAATTTAATTAAAATTGCAGAAGAAGCCACACTTATTTTTTTACTATGTTTAGTTATAAATTTAAATTATACTTATGCAACGTGCTTAATTAAGCATTTTTATCATTAATTATTTCAAATAACTATCAAATTTGGCTTCCTAGTCAGGTTAGATATGTTTTCATGTATGAAAACCAGTTAAAAAATATTTTAAAATATATTAAGAAAATACAAAAAAAATATACAATATTGTGTTTTATGATTTTTCTATATTTTAATGTGGAAATTTTTTCCGATATATGCCTGTAAAACTGGAATGATGATTATAATTAATTAAATTATAAAAATATATATATAATTTAATTTAATTTAATTAAAACTCGTTTTAATATTTTGAAGACGTCAAACTTTGATGTCCTAAAGGCTATTAAACCTTTGAGTTTTGATACAGATATGAAAAAGTTATTTTATTTTAATCATTAAAGCAGTTAATTCCAAAAATTAAAAAATATCTTAAAATAACCAATAAACATATGTATATAAAAAAAATTTAATTTAAATAAATGAATATATCATAATTTACCAAATGATAGTTTCAAATTAATTATGATCTCATTATAAGTAAAAAAAACATCCACAAGTATCCATGAACTATAATTTTTAACTAATTAGTATTAATTAAGCAGTCGCTTTATATGTTTATAGTAATTTCACAGGTTCGTAATTAGGGCATATTATAATTGTAATATAAATAATATTATTTTCGCATGATGTTATTTATCAAATGTAGAAAGTTGTTCTATAAAATCAAAACTCAAATATTTGTCTACCTTTATTCATTAATACAATTAATAAATGTAGTATATTGGCTTGTTGACCTTTTTGGAGGTATTCTATGTCACTTATTCTATAAAGCCATTACAGAATGTATTATGAATTTAGAGTCAACTTTCTCTTAAAAAATATAAGATATTTTTAACTATATATTATTATATAAATTAAAATGTAATGTTAAAAAATAATTTAAAAATTAGATTACCTTGAAAAGTCTTTCTAGGTTATTGAATAAAGATTTTCAACAAAATAATGAAAGCTATTTTATTTTTTATAAACAATAATTTTTATTTATATTTAAACGTAGATCGTAAAAGTTAATATTAACGATTGTATCCAAAAGTTATAAAAACTACCAATAATATTCATAGATTAAAAAAAATTATCAATTACTATTATGTGGTCACCAATTTACGTTTGAAGCATAAAATAATAAAAAAATATTCATCATTAGAGTATTAATTTTTATTAATGACTATAAAAAATCTATACTGACTTTTTAAATTGCAATTCTTAAATACCTTTTGTTTCATATTTATTATACTATAAATATGAAACAAAGGTACAAAGTTTCTTAGATCGATTATATTACAATACGGACTATAAGTTTTAGGTGAATAATAATCCCTATACTCCTCCCCTGATATGAATATTATATATTTACGAGAATATACATAAACATATTTCTTATTTATAATGCTAAAATATTATCAAAGATTGATCTAGGATTAATATATTAACTTACAATGGCATACATTATAAATAAGCAACCCAATTGAACCTTCAATGAATTCACTTAGGTATTAGACATTTTTTAAATGTCACAAATTGTACAAAACTTAATTTGTCAATATAATAATACATTTCAGTATTATTTCTTGGTATATCTAAATTTTTGTGGTAATTTTACCAGAATATTATTATGATATATTGTCTGTTAACGAATTATTTTTAAATATTATAATGTATTCCTAAAACATAAAAATTTTGGTTAAATAATTTCCTGGTAACGTTACTACAATATTCTAGAATCATGATTTCAATTTCATGAATCAATGTCACATGATTTTAAAGAATCATGTGAAAATTATCTAGAAATATTTCTATATTATTTTCATTTAAAATTCCATATTCATATAATATTTTGAGAATGTAAATTTTTGTCTGGGATATATTTAAATAATATTTAATTATATCATATGAGTGAAGAATCTCAAATCATATGTTTTAAAGAACATTTTCAAAAGCAGATCGTTTAATGGTTCTTCAAATTATCTGTAAGCTAAGTCACCATGTAAGCTTATGAATATGACTCGTTATCGTGCTAAAAAATTAATTATATTATTATCACAATATTTTTTAGTAGAAATCATATATTATTCAGATATTTCATGTTATTTGATTATTTAAACCAACAGTTTATTTGGTTATATTTTACTTTCATTTGGAAATATACCAATTTTTTTCTTTGCTGGCCAATTCAAGACATTTCTATGGCTTCTCATTTTTTTTATTTCTTACCAATTTAGGACCATTTTGAAGTATAATATATTAAAAACAAAAAAAAATAATATTCTCGCCTTTTGAGAATATTCCCCCATTTAATATTAGTAATCTTACATCACTAGTTATGGGTACGTAATGAATAACTAAAAAGTTACTTGAGTAGTTATGAAAATGTTTTTTAAACCGCCTATTTTATTGCCTAAAATATATTACAGAAATTCAATGAAAGTTTATTCACTTTTAAGATACTTTTTCACAAGGAACAGCTCTGGAATATTTAAATTAATGTAAAAATTAATACTTAAATTGATACCTATGATACCTATCTTTAATATAATAATACATACTATTTATTTTTCAATAAAAACCTCAAAAAAAAAAAAAGTTTAAGAACCACTAATAGAACCTGCTAATATTAATCTCTTATTTTATGAACCTCTTTAAAACCGGTTCTTAAAAATCACCAAGGTTCCAACCCTGGATTTCTATATTGTTGCTTAAAATTATCATTTTTCATAATATTAAAGATTTTTTTTTTTTTAATATTGTGTTAGAAGAATTTTATTTTTGAAATTGAGGTGTTATGATGTGAGAAGGAAACGCAATTGACGGGAGCGGTTGTTTAAGACGGGACGTTTGGAATGGATATGAGTAGTCAAGGTAAGGCGGCGATCCAAATAGACCCAGATATCTGACATTTGTATACTGTCTCTATATATAATTTTTTATATTTGCTTAACATGAACATCACTCGTGCTTATTGTAATTAAATTTATCACAGATTGTTCGACTTCAAAGAAAAGAAAAGAAAATAATGCGTTAAGTTACAAAATCAAAACAAAATTTGTTTTAAATTTTTTTTTAAAACAATTTAAAAATAAATAATAGACTGGATGTGAATCGCAGATGCTGCTATTTTTCTAATTAGTCATTTCCTGCCTAAATACAAAAATGTGAATATCTTCTGAAATACTGATTCAAAAATTGTTATCGACCAGTCTATTTCATAATTTAATTAAATAGGTATGTTGCCATTTAAAAAAACGGTTATACAGTAGGGTAACATCACAGTATGAGCGTGGCATAGTTGGGACTAGTATAGATGATATGTGACAGTAATTAAAATCACTATCATAAGAAACGTTTTGATGTAAATCTTAAGAGAGCGTTTAATTTTAAGAAATTGGTGGATTATTGAAAAATAAAATATAACTCAAAAAGAATTAAAGAAAAATTGTAAAAAAATCAATTCCACAGGCAAGATTTTTACTGAATCATCAAACGTTTGTCGCATTCGATTTTTGATAAAATTGGTAATTTAAGCTGATTCAAATATTAAAATTAATTTTTTGGACTCAAAAGAAAAAAAAATTGAAATAAGTTTAACCTTATATTCTATGTTAATTAGTTTCATATAATATTCATGAAAATCAGTGTACTCTATCATAAGATATATAAATAAAATAAATTAAAATACAATACTAAGAATTTTAAGACAAAAATAGCACATTTTTGAATAATAACCATGTTGATTATATCTCGAAATTTTTTTTTCATAGAATAGTATATTACATAAGCTTTAATTTAAGATTAAATAAAAATGTCAATATTTCTGGAAAATTTTCAATAATTGAATTGAAAAAGTTTACCTTGTGTAAAAATTGTTATTTTGAGTCCCCACCGTAGTCAGGTGAAAATTCAGATTTTCAAAAATGGATATGAAATGAAAGAAGTAAACTTAAAATATTTATGAAAAAATAATTTTATTGATCCATACATTTTTCAAATAATTATAGTAATTTAAAGTTGAAAAAATAAAATATGAAATCGTAAATTTTTACACCAAAATTGCATGTTTTTCTATCTACGGCAATCATTTTCACATAGAAGATAAGTCGTCGGGACAAATTTTTGCTTTTGAACTTATAGTACATAACAAAAGCTTTATTTTAGTATATGTTTGAAGCTTGGAGTATTTCTGGAATATTTTCAAAACTTAAGTTGAAAAATTAAAATTTTTATGCAGAAGTTGCTATTTTAAATCCCCTCTGTGGGCTGATATAGGGTCAGATTTTTAAAAAATTTTTTATCAAATGAAAGAAAAATATCTATGATTTCAATATAAAATAGAATTATTTTGATTCGTTCATTTTTCAATAAGTTTTTTCAATAAGAGCAAAATGTTCAATTTTTGAGGATAATGTCTTCAATTAGATACGATTTCTGATCTATTGACGTATAGTTGAGAAAAATCAATGCTGTGAGTGTTTATAAAATGTAGTGACGGACACAAAAAAAAAATAAAAAAAAATTACATATCATGGTAAAATTAATACCTTCTCAGCTTCACAATATTTAATCTTCGCACCGTTTTATACATGCATTTGTATGCATATATATTCAAACATTTTTTGCATTAAGTTCGGGCCTTATTTATTATAGTTTATTCTCTATTTAAATATGCAAGCAATTTATACAAAATGTAATTTAAACTTAAAATACCCAAGCAAAATAGTACATAATATCTCTTTTAGCGAAAGTACAATTAAAATCCTGATAAATGTTATTCTAAAAGACACTTGATGGCCTTACAGAAAACAATTAGAAATAAAAAATATTTTGGTAGTTTTTTGTATTATAAATAAAATTAAGTGTGTATAAATTTTTAAATAAAAACCAAACCTACATGGAATTAATGTATAAAAAAACAACGCTCTTAATCCTAGCAATCATTGTATAATTTAATAAAAATACAATTTTATCTTTAAATTAAAAAAATTCATATTTTTATTAAATTTTATAATATACAATAATTATAAAAATGGAATAAGCAAGAAGTCAACAGGAGACATCTGCCCTCTTTATCCACACTGCGGGCGCTCGTGGTTGGTGCACTAGATAGTAACCCAGAGTAATAGATGAAAATTTATTCTTAAACTGAAGGATAAATAAATAAAATGTCATGTTACGACAATAATTTTTTAATTAATATTTTTGTTTATTTTTGGTAAAAGTATTATTTTTCTGAACGTAGAGTGCTCAACATTTTTTATTTTTGTGGATGGACTAAATATAATTTCCCCTCTCTAAAAATTATTTTTTTTTACAATAATGAATATAATGTTACTAAATTTCAACAATAAATAATAACTAAATATAGTTTTGAATTAAGATATCAATAATAAGATTGGCCTGAGTAATTGATATTAATTAATTTATCTTTTGTAAAGTTCTACCAAAGTTTTCGTTAATGCATCATTAATGAATTTATTTTAAAATACTTTTGAAATTGAACTTCTCAAAATAGCTTGAAAAATAAGGACTTAATTCAAAGAGTTCAAACTTAAATGTCATGACCTCAATTTATTTTCGCTTACTTAAAACGAACTTTGAGCTATTAAACTAGTTTATTTGGTTACCTTCAATCCTTAAACTAAGTCATACGAGCCGAATATTTATTGAAACGACAAACGGTCAGGTGCAACGGTTTAGAAGACCAACTCATAAGGCTGTACGGCGTCAGGTGCATCTTATGATTAATAGAATCGATGGAATGGTAGTGGCGAGGGTAAACAGCTGATACGCACGCGCTGCCCGTATTACCGCCACTCGTGCTAGACGGCTAGTCAGTAGTCGACTCGTCGTATTGATGTCTGACTGTGGTTAGGCGGCCCGGTGGTATGTCAGTAGCGTTATGGTTTTTTTAATTGTTTAAAAATAAATTTTATACACACAAATAGTCTTATAAAATATATATGAATTTTTAAACATTTGTTTAATGGTTTTGAACGTAAATTAATTAACTGACACCATCGCAATTAATTTTGATACAGTCACTGTTGGTGAAAATAATAATTTACATACATAAACAAAATATTTCATTAAATGTGTCGTGCGGGTATGTGTGACCGATCATCATTATGAGTTCGCCAAAGCCGTTGGACCGGAAATCGTCCGGCAGCGTAAGGAAACAGTCGTTTTCACATCACCAAAAGTCTTCCAACGAAGACGTTTATCAACAACAAGACGAATATGACACGCCGGTAAGTGTCAGTGGTTTGTGAATACATTAATAGTAGTAGTCTTTACTGGTTATACACTTGACATTTCGATTTCTCCTTTAAAACTAAATCCTATTTAAAAATTTATATGTAAAAATGAAGCATAAAGTTCGATTGCCACGAATATTGCACATGCGCATTTCGATAATTTTACTCCACAAAAGAACAGCAGGTATCTGTCTAATTAGACATATTTACTGATAACATATCGGAAGTTATTATCATTAGATAATAATACATTTTTAAGATTACTTCGTTTCTAATGAGAACACAGCTCTTTTGACTTAATACGTTATACTCATAAACCTAAAATACTTAGCTTCTTAAATTTAAGACTTTATGTCTTGTCAATAAATATAATAAAAATCATTTTTGCGTATACAAATAAATAAAATAATAATATAACCTCTATACGCATTTGAAGTACGTCATTTTACTTGCGCCTTATTTAATGAATTTAATTGAATTATAAGTCAAATTTAGTTTATTAAGGAAAACAACTATATTTTTTATGTGAACAGCTGAAAGGTTATGTTTAACATTTTCTCATTTATGAAAACATTATCTTAGCCTTTTTTGAATTGCAGAAGACTAAAATTAATATGGTTTGCATTTTTATTTGGTTTTCGGTACTCAATTATTATTTTTCTATGTTCTATGTTCTAAGTATTTGGAAATTATATCCCTCTAAGCAACATATATACAATGTTCTGGGCGATATGCTCAGATTTTTCTCGGTAAGATATTTACCGAGAAAAACTTTCAATTAAGTTTTAATTAATAAATATGTTTTCGATACAAAATTTGCTCGACTCATTACAAGCTTTTCAAGTATAAGAGTTTCATTTTGTGATACTGACTTATACTTTTATTAACGAGCACATATCAATGGTTATTACATAAACGCTTTTTGCATTTATTTACCAATGTATGTTATTTTATGACTTAATTTATGTTTACCTAGTTGAAATTTAAGTTCCGTTTTTAAATTTATAATATACTTATAAATAAAAACAAGATATTTTAACGGAGTTTAGTCAAGTGTATTTATTTAGAATTTGAATGTGAAATTACAATAACTTGAAAATCGAAATTTTAGATTAAAATTACGACTCAAATTTAAAACTATTAAAATTTTTAAGTTTTAAATTAAAAATATTACTATGTAAAAATATTAAAGATATTAATTGCTACAGTTATACTAGTTTAAAATTAGTAAAAATTATTTAAAATAGTTTACGTAGTAATTGCTGCCTAACATGTTTACGTTAGTTGAGAACTTCTTTTGAAATTTCTTACAAATTAATACAAATTCCTTTTTTACTTTTTAGTAAAAATTTTTATGTTTAATTGTTAAAAGTTTCATCATAATTTACGTTTATATTTAAAAGTTGGTATATAATTTCGGCACCACGTCTGTAGAAAATTAACGTTTTGAGGATCTTAATGTTAAAATTAAATGTCATAAACCATTTCATAAAAAGAATGGGGTTCGATTGAAAGTAATAAACTGTTGCTAATTTTAACTAGAATAGCATCGTTTGATTCTGTATTGGATCCAATTCAAACAATTAATAGAAGGCTATGACTCATCAAGAAGTGCCTGGAATTGTCATCTTACTTCTGAGTCCTTGACTTGTTATTTCAGCATTACAGACGAGTTGGCTTATCAGAAAATATAAAACATTCGACATTTATTATAGCAACTGAATAAGCTTCGAACATGATTTCTTATGACATACCTAGGTCACTGCTTCCAATATTCGCTATAACAGTTAGTTACTATCAATTTAATGAATATTTACCCATTAAGCATTTCAAAAATGTAAACTCTGTAATAAGTAAATTTATTAGTATTATAAAAAGTGATGAGAAATATGTAATAATAACCAAAGTCTATTCGATTAGTAAGAACATTTGAATATTTGAATATTTGAATATTTTATGTATATATACATATATATATATATATATAT
>NW_026099575.1:40365870-40407300 GCF_025091365.1 Daktulosphaira vitifoliae | reverse complement strand
TTTTTTTTTTTTTTTAAAGTTTATGCATTATTAGACTTCGTTAAAATTTTATTTTTTAGTATTTGTTTTGAATAATAAAAAAATTTATATTTTCAAAATTTTAAAATAATTATTTTTCTTTTAAAAATTTAACGGGTAGATAAAACTTTTGGATAACCCACTTTAGGAATTCAAATTCTTGTAATTAATATGTACTTATCCTAAAATTGTCATCAACACATCAAATTTTTTTGTAAAAGAGATTGAAAAATGGCTATTTAAAATTTAATAATATAAAAAATTTAAAAAAAGTAATAAAATTTGAATCTATGGACAGCTCATAATATTATTTAATTTGATAACTGTATATATAACGAAAAAAAAGACAAGTACTTAATAGTTTTAGTTTCAAAAAGTTTCAAAATATATGAATAATATAGAGAAATTTCTATTATATTTTTGAAGATTCATTTCATTTTTAATGAAATTTGCAGATTAAGAAAATTTGGGTGTTCATCTACAAATAACGATCACTAAAATAAAAAATGACTGTTTAAATATTACTAAATATCAACAAAGTTTTAAATAAATAGGCATTACTTGAGTTAGTAAAATAATTTTATCAACCAAATTTAAAGTATCAGACAGTTTATATCTTTTAAAAATATGATATTATTTTGTTTGTTATATTTTTATTGTATATCTAATATTCTAATGGTTTAACATACATATGAATCATGGGGTGCATTGAAACATTAAACGAAGGGTAGCTGATTGTGAGAGGTCGTCGTTATGACTCATCGTCATGTCGCAGACAGTTGTGACTTATATGTATACTACTTTAAATTATATACTTATTATTCGGAAAGGTATAAGATAAAAATTATTAATTATTCACTGCATGATATTACAAATATATAAAAGGTATTAATATCGTTTTAAATTGAGTTTTCGAACTTACTTGTTTTTTCAAATGGTTTTAAATAATATGTCTTTACCTACTTTTAAACTATTGAATCTATATGACTGTAATAATTATTTAGGTTAACTATTAAAAAAATAATTTCATTCATGCATCTTACTATTAATATTCTTGTTAATTTTGCTTAGTCTTGCTATTAAAAAATTTAATTGTTTTAAATGTGACCTTCCTAGTGCCCAACAAATTTTTTAAAAATTATCAACAGTATATTTCTAATTTAATATTATTGGATGTGCAACATGTATTATTTACTTTTCATTGATAGTATCATAGAAGCACATCTAAAATAGTAATTATACTATAATGACCATGGTTTTGTCAAATGTAACTATGTTTAATTATAATTTTAATTAAACAGTTGTTGAAATGAAAATATACACACACCCATGCAAACTGAAAGATGAATAATGGAAACAATACAACTAAGTTATTATTAATATGTTTTATATGTACAAGTAAAAAGCCTGTGACGTATAGTTTACTAAGAGTATAATAAACATGAATCTTAATTATGGATTGTTTTAACCGCTTGTTATGTTTGTCAGAAAAACGTAACTTGTTAAACTTAAAAACTAAAATTTACAATTGTCGCACAACTTCTAAAAAATATTGTATAAATGTACTGTCGCATGAACCAAGTCAGCTCGTCTTTTCCAATAATTAATTAGAATAATCTAACATATGTTTTTCGGTAGAAAAAATAATTAATTCATGGACACTCCCAACAAATTGCGTCTACAGTGTTTTACTATTATTTTTTGACCGTTGAAAAATATTCATTTGAAATTTAATGTTAGATTATAAAAATTATTCAAGGTCGTCATCGTTATAGCGTTTGTTGTGATTTGTAGCTCAACGTGTAGAAACGTACGTCAAATGTAGCAAAAAATGTCAAGTTCACAATTTATTTTTCATTATTCATGATCTAAAACAAAAAATAATATGTCAAAAAATGATAAAACAAATTGGTTACCTCGAACTGACTTTCATTAAAGTTTATATTTTAATTTGAAAACTATTTAATTAAATTGCATAAAACAATGAATAATCTTTTTTTTAACTACACTGAAAAAGATAAAATCAACAAATATATTATTAATACAGTAGAGAAATTAGAAATTTTGTATGGGGTAGGTCCAGATAGGCTATCTGCTATCTGAGATGGCTTTTAAAAAGTCAATTATTCACTTCTTCACTGCCACCGTTACTATGATGTTATGTCCACGAGTCTTTGGACCGGAGAACCATACATTGTATTAACATAAAATCAACAATTTTTTTTTTATATTATTATTTTTAGACACATTTTCGACAAAATATTTATTTAAAAATTCTAGTTAGGGAGTAGTTTATAAAATTATATTTGTTTTATGTTTTGTATTGTTATCATTCTATTATTATTTCTACAAGAATTTTAAAACCACTGAAAATTGTTATTTGAATGATAAACTAGATAAAATTTCTTATCTCCATAAAATGCAGATAAAAATAACATGACATTATTAATGTCGTGTTATTTACTGCGTTTCAACTTTAAACATATTTAACCACGAATATAAACTGCTTCTACAATAGATGTCAATTTTTTAGGCAGTTTAAAATCTAGTTAAATAATATTGCTAAAAACAGCTTTTCACATGTAAACAGCATGAATTTTAAACATTTTTATGTGTTTTTTTGAAATAGAAAATGTTTAATACGCATATTAAGTTTTGTTTTAGTTATTAAATAAGAATTATTAATTATAGTAACAATAGAATACTAATAAGTTTAGGAAGGCAATTAATGTACTATACTTATAATTAGTAGATTATTTAATCGAAAATTAAAAATAATATTGACAACTATTGTTTTATTAAGGTACATGTTTTTTTCAATTTATAAATTATTTATTTAAGTATACATTCGTTCTTTTCCTCCCACCTAAGTACAAAAAACATGATGAATCACACTGTATTTGTGTTAATATATCGTATTGTACTCACTTGTGTTTTTGGAGTAATTAATATTTTTATTATATATTAACTAGTTACTCGTATACTTATGGATTGACCATAATTTGTTATCCACCACAAATTAATTATATTATACAAAACAAGACTTTCCTACTCCGAAAGTGTTAGTTCTCTATCACAGTATTGAACTCATTTGTTGACATTTATTATTTGATTTTAGTAACATCAAAGTCACAATATTCTGCATTGTTACTCTGTTCTCATGAAACAAATCGGTATTATATTGTATGCCCATAAACATTTTTTGATAAGCAGTTTTTTTTAATGATTTATCTTGTAAAAGATAATTTTTCACGATTAAATAGTATTTTCGGTTTGTTGAACTATAATTATAATTTTTTAAATAAATTATAATAAAATTGGTCACTTTAAATTGCTATATACTATGAAATTCTTCATTAATTACTGTTCAATTTTAATACGTAAAGCTGTTAACAGTAAAAATTGTAAAACTTAATGAGAGTTACAATTGGTTGATACTCTATACGATATAACTAAATTTTTTTTTTTTGGAAAATGAGATTCTATTTTTATCAAATGCCTAATTCTTCTTAAAGTTTTGTACTTTGTATCAGATTGAGAAATATTCCCTTTAAAATTATAGTTTATGTGATGACACGTAGTTCTTTATATATGATTATGATAATTTTCTTGTCGATTCTGAACAATTTTTTTATTTTATTATTATGTGGTATAAGTAGCAATATAAGTTTTATTTTGAATAGTTATTACTGGTGTACCAAAGAAGAAATTTCTAGCAGATTTCATTAGTAGTTTTATTAATTAATTTATTATATCAATGATTAATGCAATTTTATAAATGCGTGAAATGAAAATATGAGCATTTTCATATTACATTATGTGACAATAATAAATTTCAAGTTTTATTTTTAAGTATGGACATTTTTAAGTTATTATGTTCACGTATAAGGAAAGTCACAAACATGCATTTTATTTATTAAAAAAAAAAATTTGTTTTTAGTATAGTTAATTTCTGTAAATTTAAATTCTCAATGACTTATTTTACGTGACCATCATAAGTAAAATCATTTTTTGTTTTGACAAACTTAGCTTTCAACAGATTTTTGTATATTTTATACAGGGTGTTCAGTAAGTCAGGAAACGGGTTTCTATTGTTCTCATTGTTACAAACAATGAGAACAATAGAAATCCGTTTCCTGACTTACTGAACACTCTGTATAATAACAATGCACTATTACTACAAAAATAATATTTACAATACATATATGCTACAAAATGAATTGAATTTTGTTATCTTCAAATATATTTTAATAGTACAAAAAAGTAGGTGTACTTTCTTTCTTAAAAACAAATGACAATAATTAACACGCATATCACGTATCATCACAGAGTTCCAACATTGATTTTTATTCGATACTCGTATATTCGAATAAGTAAATAAAAAATTTGTCATTAATACATTCAACTCATTGGTAGTATCCAAATTTTTTAGGTTAATGTGTTATGTTGATTGTAAATGAGTAAACATATAACTGTTTATAATGTAATTTGACACGATTTCTTTATGTATTAATTTAGAACCATATCGAAATGGACCCGTTAAAAATAAGCTATTTATTAAAAATCTGTTTATAAATTTAATTTTCGTACAGTCATAATAAGTCAGGATGAATTTCCTTTACTATAGTAAACGGAAGTTTATTTTAAAATTCTTATTATTTACATATATATAATATAGGCATGTGCTAAAGCGTAATTTTTCTAAATTACGTTTTAGAATTTTTTTTTAATAACTTTATAAAAAAATAAGTTCTGAGTGGAAGGTTTCCATTATTAAATACACACTTTAAAGGATTCCTCCTTTAAAATGAAGAAAAATTTTAAATACAAACACGCAGAAAATACGTAAATATATTCCTGAAAATCATGATAATAAAAATATAATTGATATTACTAGCAGCGGTTATGTTATAAATTTTAAATTTAGATATATTAGACCTTTTTTTGATTATTTCCGCCCCATTCTATAAAGACAGTTATAATCGTCACTGGATAGCTTCTTATATCATTTGTTAAGTTTTTTTATTACTGTAAATTATTATTAAACAATTTATGCTTAATTTAAAATAATTTAGACTATTTAACATGCTAAATTTGATAACATACCTAAAAATGATTGCTTTTGATTAACATTCTTTACAATAAGTTCTTTGAATAAAATAAACTGTAATCTAAGCAAATTTCAACAATTATTAAGCTCAAAATATTATTTAATCATTTATCTAATTATTATTCATTTTTTCCCCTACATAATTCTGAATAAACGCTTATTTTTATTATTTAAATAAACTGTTTTATTTTTAAAATCAATTTTTTTATTTTTGATTGGCAGGAGCTATATGCCTCTTTATTATTTTAAATATTATTATATTTTTAAAAAATGATATTTTAATTATACTTTTTACATGTTTTACCGGATAGTTACTATGTTATGTGAGAAGGTATGTAATTAAGGTCATGTGAATAAACGATTATGTTTACGATAAATAATTGTTATGGGAACTGCAAAATAAAATTTCGTTGACCTATTATTTTAAATGTAATTACCTAATTTTGACAATTTAATTTTGTGATAAATAAAAAATATTACTTTATCAATACTAATTAATGCCTAATAAGTAGAGTATTTTTATATATTGGATATTTTTCTTGTTGGTCAATTTTAAAATCTCGACATACTGTCTTTTGGAAGTACATACAAAATGTAACCTTAATAATTTATGCTTAATGTTAATTGCTGTATTATTCTTACTGTCGTCTTGTCAATCATAGTCATAGTTTCATAACAATAAAATATATCTATAAATATTACTGGTATCAATAAAACTAATAGCGTTTCTTGAGGCCAATGTACAAAGTAGGTTACAAGATTCATCAAACATTCTGTTCATTACTTTTTACAGATACCCGTCAATCTTTGTCATCAGTCTCAGTTTGAGCTAATACTTCTATTGTACTGTTGAAGTTTAAAATATAAATTGCAGCATCTTGAACTTTTTATTATTTTAAGGCGTGTTAAATAATAGTTGTATTATAAATCATTTATTAACCAATAGAGAAGTTTGTTTTATGAAATACCACATCGGCTACTTAAATTTTTTCAATGTATATTTTTAAGGCGGCGTTCTATGCTATTGCATAGAACGCCACCAAACGTTAAGGTAACGCAATTAAAGTTATTTAATTAAGTTTAATGAATCGATTAAAATATAGTTTAATTGATCAAGAATTAAGCTCGTTATTTTTTTGCCGACAAAGTATGCATAGAAGGATTACTAGTAAAACTTCCTTAAAGAATATTGATGAGGATAAATCACCTTGTAACAATATTCTACTCGTTGGAATGGTAATCGTGCTGTGATTGTAACCCTTTTGATTCTAATCATCAACCTTCATTCGGTTACACGGTATTTTTAAACTAATACGACGAAAATTTTTCAAGGTCGTGGTAAACGTACGTTTACTGATTTTATGTTATTGGAGCAATTATAAATGAATTAAGTTTTATCGAACATAATATTTAACGATTGTTAATTGATTACAGTTATAGCTGAAAAGTAAATCATCACCGACTAGGAATGACCATGCAAAATTATTTAAATTGATACATGAAGAGCATACCTTTCATGAAAACGAACATAGTAACACACTTATTCGTTTTCGTTCGTTTTTTAATCTATTAAATTTTCAATAACATGATTTTCTTAAATGTTTTTTTGAAAATAATAATTATTTTGTTTCATTAAATTTCAAATTATTTTATTAATTTTAAAATTTGATAGTTATTAAAGTCTCAACAACATAAACTCATCATGAATTCTTATTACTTTTAAATATCTTAGGCTTATGAATATTATTTGTAATTACTACACAGTAATAAAGTTATGGAAATTAGTAGCCCATATAAAAGAAACCATACACTTTCTCTCGTATGGCACCTGGTCTCTGCTAATCCATTCAGATCTGAAAAATGTTTACACAGTATATAGAATATATCACTAGTATCATCACAAACAAACTGCATTCCATAAATTGTACAGTATACACATTTTCTGATTATATTTTGCATAATTTACAAGGGCGAGTGTTTAATTTTAGACTTTTTTGGCGCCACACCAAATACTATTGAAGTCTGGATTCGATAAGTTTGTTAACACTTAATTACGGTACCGTTGATATGTCATCGCAAAAATAAATAGTGTGAATCCTTTACATTTCATATCATTAAAATATATTGTACAATAACAGTATCATCTGTGTCAAAAGATAACAACGATATGTTGTTTAAACACTTACGCAACACAAATTAACGTCTATTATATTAAAGGGTATAAAAAAAGTTTTTCTTTTGTTATTAGAAATCAATTGTTTAAACTAGTGACGTCTTTGTGAATCCTTATCTTTAAAAAAATGTTAATATTATTTTAAACTAATAATAAATTTTTAAATTTGTCATTTACAAATATTGACAAACGAACTATATAACCAGCAAAATAAAAACTAACCGAGTACAAAATGATTATTTAAATATAAGTTGTATAGTTCTAAGAAATTTTTTTTTTAATTTCGGTGTTATTTCTTTTGATAACTTGTATTTTCTATTAAGCTGATGTTATTCAAATTAAATAGTTAAAATAAATGTTAGTTTTTAGGTACATTATCACAACTAATAATTTAAAATTAATATTATATTAAAATAAATTAAAATAATATTAATTGGTTTCGTGGTGCAACTATTATAGAAAACACAAAACTATAATATTGCTTTAGTATCTTTAGTTATAAATTTTAGTTTAAAAAAGACGTTGTTTGTTTGCGACAGTATTTAATATTATTGTTTAACGATTAACGCAAAAACCAATTTCAAAGTTCTTTGTTTTATACGTTTAACTGCTAAGTATGTAGACTACTCAGGCGAATTTAAAAATAGATAAATAAGGGTATTAGTGTAATTGCATTTTACTATATAGCTAAATTTTTAAGGTAAATAATTTATTAAAACATACTATTTTACTCCTAAATATTTATTAACCTACTTTTAATCATTTTTTGCACTGAAGCAAGTATTAACTTTGAAAAACTACAATAAAAGATCAAGTTTTAATTTTAGTTAGCCATAATAATAATTGTATATTATTATTTATAATAATTTGTACTTAGAGCTATTATATAATAGCTTTTAAAGTCCATAATATAAAGCAAATTAGCTCTATATTATGGCTTTGAGTGATAAGAACTTCGTTCTTGAGAAAATAGACTTTTTTAACCTCAAATTCCCCTAAAAAAGTGCTTTTGCGGACAACTTCTGAAACGTTTTCGTCTTGATAAGCGGAAATCTTGTAACAGTGTGCGAGGAGTACACCGAGCTTATCTTCTAAGGCAGTGCTTTTAATATACCTAATGAGTGAAATTTTACGAAAATAAATAACCTCTGTATACACCGTTACAATTTAAATCTATTTTTAATTCTCTTTAGCTCTCTTTTCAACATATTAACAATTATTATACATTGTTTCGCTCACACCCGTTAGATATTACTCATATATTTTGTGTACAAAGTTATCGTCATCCACTCTACGTAATAATGTCGTATTTCTATTACTCTGCGATAACCTTAATGAACAAAAAGAGTAGCTTTGAATGAAGTAGCCCACACTTATCGTTATATTAAGATTTTGTAAACTCTTTCGATATGATTTGGAAATAGTGTTAACGTGTAATTCAAACAGAAATTATAGTGAAAATAATTAGTTCTACCTAATATGCATGTATTGTGATAAGTCTATTCTCGTCAAAGACCATTACAGTCACGCACCTCCGCATGCCATGTCAGCTGCTGGTCGGACATAGAAAATTGTATTAACTAATTTGTTTTATTATGTAACCGTACAAAACGCAAAATCACTTTTTTCCTTAAAAAGAATTCACACCTATTGAAACTAAAACAATCGTTTGTCCTATGATGTATGAATATTATAATAATATTATTTTTATAATGTAATATTATAGTGCCTAGATTATTATTTAATGTGTGAAATGCATTATGATTTAACTGTCGACCTCCTGTCATGCCCAAAGATGTTTTTCTCTATTCAATTGTTGCGTATATTTTTCTCACGCACACCCTTTATGATTCATGATCGTCAACAAAGTATCCTGATTTTTTCTTTTAAAAATCATTTTGTTTATACTTGTCCACTGATATGAAAAGTTATGGAACTTTCATAATTAAAACTATGTCATTACTCAATTAAATAATAATTTATGAGTTTTTACTGACTTTTTATGGTTCATTAATTCAAGTGTAAACGCAGTTAATCAACTGTTAATTGATTAGATTTCTCATAAATTGAAACTTTTTAAATTGTAATCAAGTGGTTAGTTAAATTAATGTATATATATTTTATCATTTCTGTATTATACTTAAAAGTTTTTCTAATAATGTTTCTGTTTATCGTAAAAATTCTCAAATGAAATTAATAATACACGCAATTATATTACTTTTTATGTTATTTATAAATTAAAATAGAATATTTACATATATTAACATGCAAAAAGAAACGGCTGAAAAATAGTAATCATTTCAAAATATAATTATTTAAATTTTTTACATTTTAAAGATAAGTAACATGTTTAGTAGCAATATATAAGATATATAAACACGATTATAAAAAATTTATCACTATAAATTTAATATTATGAAAGCGAATATTAAACTTTCAACATCTACTCAAAACCTTAACTAAATCAATAAATAATGATAATCTTTAAATTAAACTTGTCAAAATTACAACTTTTTTTTATATTTGTACTTTTTTCGTACTTGTTTATGTTTTCTGTAATAAAGACTTACCTAAAATGGTAGAGTTTGCCTATATTTTAGCGAGAAAACTACGGAAGACTTACTATTGTATAACATATTTAACTTATATGATAAATAAATATCATTTGCAGGATAAAAATTTTGCGATTATGTTTAAAACGTTTTTAAAATTGTTTTATAGTATTCTAGTATGAACAAAAGATGTATTAATCCATAAATAATTAGTAATCTTGTTGATTATTTAGAATATTTACAAATATATCTATGTCTTCAATTTTGTGTTAAAACTTGTTGCAGAGTTAACAGGTCTGAAGATGACATAGGTATATCTGTATATATTCTAAATAATTCAACAATCTAAGAGAAAGCTTTAACACATTTAAATATTATTGATGTCTTTTAAAATTCAATTATTAGTTAGCAACTTATTATTATTTTCTATACAAATTTTAACGCATACTTTTTAAAAATTATTAATGTAGTATACTTAAAAAAACATGACTGTTTTTATATGTATACAAGTGATATAATTTATTAGATTAATTTCTTTTTAACGTATTTATTTTAATAACAACTACGCAAAAAATAATTTATGCTTTTGTTTGTTTAACTAGTATTTATGAGTTGATGCAATATGATTGATAAGTCATTTTAACTTAAATTCAAGATATAAACATATATAATTATTTAGAAAGTCTTATAGTATTCTAATTAAATCAGATTATGCACTAGTTACAATCGTTAAAAAAAATATATTTTAGAAGCTATTTGTAATTCTGAAATAATTTTTCTTATATAAAAACTTATAAGATAATGTATCAGAAAATTTTACTAATAAGTATTAATTATTGTTAGGTTTTGTTCGAAGAACTTAATAAGTGAGCGAAGGTAATTGGAAGTTTTTTGTATAGAAAATACTTTTTATTATTTCTTTATAAGTAAGGATAGATCTTATTCAATAAACATCATTCAGAATCAAAAAATCCTCAACAATTTTATTAACCAAAACTTATTTACTAAAAATGGTTATAATACTCTAAAATGTTTAGTTTATAGAAAATTTGTCTAGTTATCGGATAATTAATAATTTATTGAATTTTTTAGATTTATTATTATAAATTAACTTCTACTATCTAGATTTAAAATTAAAATTTTCATCTACTTTTAAAATTTAGTACTTTTAGCGAAATCAAACAAAAGAAACATACTGGATTTAGTTTATGTTGAAACATCTGAGAAAACCTTATAATCAACGTAAATTTGATTGCTCATGACATATTTAAATGTCACCATACGTGTTTTTAATTTTTTAATTTAATTTATTCATCGCAAATTAAGAACATTACGCAACTTTGATGCTTGAGAATTAAAATTTCTAGAATATCAATGGTTCTCACTTATTGGGGGGTGTTCAGTAACTCGATAAGTTACCCTACATTTTAATTGAATATACTAACCATATGATCTGAAAAATGAAAACTAGTTTTATTTTTTATAATTCATTTAATAATTATAAACCAGTTTAGATTTTTGGTATACACCACATGACTATTAACAGGAACTGAATTATATGTTACATATACTAAGTCAGTGATGTAATTAGTATGTAAGGAGTATAATATTATGTAAAATACGGTAGAGAGGTACGTGTCAATAAATAGAACGTTCACAATGTTATAAAAATGTAACATACAGTGCACGTCATAGTTAACTTTTTGGCTATTTTATTTTTTTATAATTATATACACATTAATTAAATCAAATAAGCCATTTTTTAAAATATATGATCGTCGAATTTTCTTCAAGATTAGAGGTTAAAATTAAATGTATATACAAAAATGTTTTGGAAGCATTTTTTTAACTAATAAAAATTCATTTCGTATTACGAGGTTAGAAAGCACTGATTACTTCAGTATTTATCAATCGAAAAAGATATTTTCATATAATATTAACATTGGATTAATGAGAGCATTAAACAAATATTAGTGTTAAAACAAAAAAAATAGGTTTCACTTATTTGGATATACATATTAGATGCCGTAACACCACTTCCTGTCATTACAAAGTCCAAAGTGTAATGTTTTTTAATAAAATAAAAACGTGGGAACATACAATTCGAATTAAATATTCATTTGATTACTTATACCGACTCTCATAAATAGTAATATTTATGATAATACAACTCAAAAAACTGTTAAATTTATGTATTTAGTTTTTAATTTTAATCAATACTTTTGTTGTATTATACTTCAAAATAACATTCGTTCATCGTACGAACACTAATTTAAAAGAATACTGTATTATTTTATGTCTTTGCTTAAAAATTTTAATTTTGTTTGTTTGAAATTTTTGCGTATTTATACTTTTATATATTTCATACAATGAAAAGTTTTTTAAGAATTGCATATTTTTCACACAATTAAGTAAAAAATGTTATGTAAAACGAATTTATTCATATTAATCAGGACTTTAATTTATAACCACTTGTATAATTCTAATAAGATTGAAATGTTACTAATAATTACAAAAATCATTGTCCAGTAGAAAATGCTCGCGTCACAATATTGTTTGTTGCGCACATCTTCAGTAAAATGTATTATTCAATAGGTTCATTAATATTGTATTGTTTGCATGCTTTGGGTATTAAATTTGAAATGATAATAAGTGTTTTGTAATAATATTTTATACTATCAACATTTAATTGACGTTAAGTTATTTCTCTTTTTAGCAAAAATGTTTTCATGTGCAAGTTCCATTTTCTTATTAAAATTATTGACGATGTAGTAAAAATGAAAAATACAATGAAATTGAAGGAATAATATTTTATAATAATTTAACCATCTCTTTAATTACTTAATTAATTTATAAATGAGAGGTAATGGTTGTAATAAATATTTTGACTAATGAACATTGTGAACTAAATATGTACATGTATTTAATTCAAATACAAAACATCATTCTCTCATCGCCTTTTTTAGTATGTATAACATTAAAATATCCTGAATCGCCTGAATCTCATTCAGGTGCTTAAATATTTTTCTAATTAATATTTAAAATTTTCCGATAAAATATTTACACATTTTTGAGTTTTATATATTCAGTGTTGTCACTACGGAATGATTGACACTGGGCACCTATAGACGCCTTAGTATTTAGTAGTCTTGTAGTATTTTAGTCAAAAACTAACTTTTTAATATATATAGTATAAAATTTAGCCCTTAATTTTGAGCAATTATAAAATGGTTATATTTAAAATTTTTCATTATTTTCAAGGATTTATTGCTGACTGACTCCTCGTCAAAATTGTAAGATACTTTCTGTATAATTAAAAATTTTAAATTTGGTACAAACCTCTTATAGTGTAAGTAAAGGGGAAAATTTGAAAATTGTTATTTTTTCAAAATAAATGGTCTTACAGACAGGGGTGTTATTTGAGTATATGAGGACGGGCAGTCATATACTCAAGGCTAAGCCAACAAAATACATAAATTGTGAAAAAAGAGTCACAGTACAGGATTAGAACTCGCGACCCAAGGCGTTGTAGAAATCAATAATCTTTAGTAAACAAATTATGAGTTTATAGCATTAATTACAAATATTAATATTTATGATAAATGGTATTTATTTACATTCGTATTATAAATATTTCTATAAATATTAGAGTTTATTCATTGCGTACAAATAACAGTTAATACTTTTTAAGGTTTATTAAGCAGTATGCAGTTAGATATAAAAGTATAACTTTTGTTAGTAGGTATTCGTATGTGCCCCTAAGCATTTTGTTATCGGTCATCTCCTATTACAAAAATAATAACGAGTTATGACCTGCTTATCCAAAATATATTGATTTGTCATTTCTACTAATTATTTATGTACAGTTATATAAACTATGTCGACATGTCAATCAATGAATATTTTTTTACGTATTAGTGAAATTCTAAAATAGAATAGTATTTCATTAGTCCTATTAATTATTCACCAATTTTATCTGTGGTAATTTCATCATGTGTAGTCGTTCTAATAGATTCAGAAGAGTGGAATTTGACCATTAATTTATCGTCATCGTGTCAAAAGTAACCTATTGACATTATACAATTTTAAAATACTTTAAAAATTTCAAAGTCTTATGAATAAAGTTTTAAAAATAGTAATTCTATATTGTTCAACAGTTAAATTGCATTGAAACCAAAAATATTAAATCATTTAAAAAAGTTTTTTGACCTTAAATTACTGTTAAAAAATTTAAAAAAATTATTATATAATCACTTGGTTACATATTTTATGACGGCGGCGATATAAAGATAAAAATATTTAACATATTCAATTGAAAATAAATGTTTTTGTTTATGAATTGAAGTAAACGAAAACGTATTTTATTATTGAGTATAAAATTATACTTAAATAGATACTTATTGTAAAAATATACTGTGTATAAGTTCAGTGAGTTGAATATAAATAAAAATATACGACAACCGTAAAAAATTAAGATAAATTTTCATCTTAAAATTGCAATACTTTCTTTCATATAAGATACCTTTGTTCTAATGTTATGAATTATGTTATAGAATCAAATACTCGATCGTGTGAAATGTGACCATGTGACAGTTACAAAACCAGAAGAAGACAGACGAAGACGAACCATAATTGTCGAAAAAAAAAATGGCAGTTTTGGATTCATGCTTCAGGTAATTTTTTATAACTAAGAAAAAATTATTTGAAAAATTATTTTTGACAACTAATGAGTCACCTTGCATCCCTCTTTTTAAGCTTTATACTTAGAGGCGTATTTACATATACACAGTGCAGTCACGTTCTTACAGTGATAAATTTAAAGGGGCGGCGTCCTATTTTAATAATTATAGTAATTACATATTAGAGATGATTTTTTTAATATCAATACAAAAGAATGGCGACGACCACTCCAGTTAATATGAATGGTGGTAATTTTTTAAATACCTACACACAGATAATATGTAAATACGCCCCTGCTTGTACTTAATACATAGTGTCTGTTGGAGATGGTTTTTTTTTTATTATTTATTAATAAAACCTCGGAAGTAAGGGCTGTTGGCTACTGTATAATATTTATTTCTTATATTATGGAAAATATTGACATGTTTTATTATAGTTGTCCAATAAAAAAATTAGACATAATTATAGTTTCTCCCTATATTTTATTAGATATTTGTGTGTGCTCATTATTTATTTTTGTAGAGTTACGGTATTCACTACAAAAAGGAACAGGAAATCGAAATGATTACGTATGTGGATCACGTTGATTATGACGGTCCGGCATATAGGGCCGGCATGAGAGAAGGTAAGATCAGTTATTTGATTAGATTTTGATTGTACTTTTAATTGCAATTGTTTACTTTAGGAGACGTGATCCTATCAATAAACGGCATCGACATGGAAAAATCCGATCATAAGACCCTTGTGAATTTTATAAAAAACTGTGATACTAGGATGCGAATGGTCGTATTATTTGAAGACTGTGTTCGCAAGGTATAATTATAATATATAGTACGTATTTAAGTTGTCGTATTTCATGTGTTTATACTACATAGGTCGACTTGCATATGAGGTATATCCAACTACAAAGGACTCTCCTAGCAAAAGTCGAAGAGTTAGAAAAAGTAGAGATCAAAGAAAGAGAGTTAATGGAAGGAAAATGGAAAACTCATAGTTTACCGGCTAGAAAAAAATCTTCAAAAAATTCTAATGATCAAAAAAATGTATTGACTGAAAATGGTAATAATCATCATAAACAATAATGATATTCATTATGAACTATTTTTCCAAAAGTTATTTTATAAAATTACTGATTTTTAGCAAATTTATGACGTTTATTAATTTAATCATATTGGTGTAATAATATTTAAATACAATAAAATAAGTTAAACTGATGATTTAATAATAATTTTTATTTTTAATTAATTGATGACTGTGTATCATATTTTCCTAAGTTATACCATATCTGTACCTCATATCTAGACTATATTAAAATTATGATTTTAAGACTTCTTTTTTTTATGCGAAATCAATGTTTTTTTATTTAAATTTTATTTAATTAAAGTTTGATCTCTATCGACAGAATTTTGTTACAATGACTATGTCCATATTTTATCAGTTTTAAGAGATAAAGTTCTAACTTAAATTTACCCTAATAAAATTTAACTCTACTGAACTTATCTAAGAAATACACTAATGGTATATAAACCATGTAGCTTTATAATATAGACCAACAATATTATCATGTGAACTTTTGTTTTAATTTCTAAAACTTTTTAAAGAAATTAAATTTTTCCGTCTATGCATTTATGAAAAATTGACTGAAAATAACTTACGTTAGGCTATTTCTGAGGTACAGATGTTATCATTGGTATTGTACTTTAAGTCACGGTATATAATCCAGTAATGTATTTATTTTTTTAATATGATTTCTCATACACTATCAACCCCCAACGGCCGTTTCTTGTTTTTATCTATATGTGTTATTATTTTTACAAAAATGCTACAAATATTTTACTGAAATGAAATTATTTTTAAACTTTTCCTAACCATCAAATATGTTACAGGTGATAGTTCTATACCTAGACCAACATTATCGACTGAAAACATAGCTAAACCTCAACCGATTTATGTACCTAAACCAAATTTTGTATTGGCCTATCGACCACAACATTTTGTTGATCAACATGGACGTTCCTATTACCTACACCAACCAGCCACTGCCATTATTAGTAGTGGTTCAAATTATGTCGGTTGGCACAGGTAAACTTATGCTAATAGTAATATAATAAATACCATACTAATGTCTAAAAGTTATACATAACCTTATGCTTAATATAAAACACGATGCGGTTAAAATTATTAATTTACCTTTAATCAAAGATAAGAGGTTATTGAGTCTCCTCAATTATAAACATTATAGTGAAATAATTTTTTTATTAATTTAGTCATGAAACATAAACTAAGGATACAAAAAATAATTAAGTCACAAAAACATTAAATTAATATTTTTTATTGCTAAGTTAATTATTACGAAAATTTAAAATAAATAAATAATAATTATTATTATATTTTCATTGATAAAAATATTCGTAAGTTAAATATTTTTAAGCATCATTTGAAACTGAAAGACGTACATTCAGTTACAGTTAATCATATGTATATTACAGTAATCATTCGAATTGTAAAAATGTCAAAAATTATGAACATCAGGAAAACTGGAACCCTTCAGATCAACCTATGCAAATGAGGCGGTCTCACTATGTGGTAGAGTTGAATCGAAGGTGTAGTACATCATCCGACTTGCCGAATAGGTCACAACAACATAATAGTAATTGCAAATACAATTTTACCAACAGGGCTTCTCAACGTGCTTCGTCTCAAGGTAAAATATATGTAGTTTTGTTGTAATTTCTTACTAAAATCATAGTTCTCAAAGCAAACTAATCGAACACTAACTTACTTAACTTTCTTTTAAACGTCTCCTTTAAAAAAATCCACTATTTCTTTTTTGGTGCTTTTTGGCGCGTGTGGTGGAGTTTTATTGTTTTCCTATGATGATGCTTTCCGGTGTAGGCGACACTTGTCCAAGATGGGGTTGTATACGCACTGGTGGTAGTTCCAGCGTCCGTCACAATCGGCAAAATATATACCAGCAGCAGCAGGACAATGTCAGCTTAGAGGAGTATGATCTAGCTGGGGAAGGAGAAGCTTGCTGTCCGGGATCTCAATGTGTTCCAACTAGAAAACACAGAAGAAGGCGCAAATCGTCTCATAGTCGCGACAAAAGCCCAGGCAAGCCTAAACAGACTTGCTGGTTTCGCTTTTTTAGATGTCTATTTATCTTTGTTTAAAAATTCTTTGCTATTTTATATTATTTTATTTCAAAGACTGGTAGACTATATAAAAATGATACACTTTTAATTTGTTATTTACTTAATGTACAAAAAGATTGCTTGTAATGATATTTTATTTTTGGTGCCCTTTTGCCAAATAAAGTGTCAACTATAAAGTTTCTACTTTATTTTTAACTTAGAAAAATATTAATTTATTATTTTTCTTTTTTTTTGTTTGTTTTCATCATTTTCTTCAGCACTTCAAGTGGGACAATCAATTGCATGCATTTCTTTTACAAAATACACAATATGTGTTTATTATTTATGCCAATATTTTATTAGAAAAATAGTATTAAGCATGAAATATTGGTAAACTTAAAAATATTCACTCGTAAACTTTGGATTCATAAAATAATAACGTCATTCAAGTATCTTTAAACAATATTTTTAAAATTGTCTGCAAGTGTTGGCAAGCAACGAATAATTTCTAGCAAATAAACATCAGGTGATGTTTATTTTTAGATGTTTGGTCATATTTCAGGATCAGATTAAGTTTATAGTAAACGTATATCAAAAAATGATGTGAAAAATTTTGGATAATTTTTTTTTTTGGTATCAAATTACATCAGTCCAAATATTGAAAATCATAAAACTGAAAATTATTTGCAGATACCATATTTTTGAGTAAACAATATAAAAATACATACGTGGAAGTGATTCTAAAATAATTGTTTTATTGTGATAACGGAATAAAAAATATATTCAACAAATATTTCTATTTTGATAATTAATCAGTGATTTTTTTTAAAAACTAAATTTTAGTTTATGATTGGATCATCTCACAATTAACTCAATTAAATAAAAGTTCTTTTTATAATCGACCATGACACTATAAAGTATTATTTTATTTGAAATGCCTTACAATTAAGATAAGTATTATTGAAAACGATTATAATTAACATAAAATTTTTAGTTTTATACTTAATCTATGTACAATGTTTTAAATAACAATGATAACATACACAGCTTTGCCGGAAAAATTAATAAAATAATTATGTTTATAAAAATCTTCAACTTTTATTTTTATTTTAAACTTCAACCACAGCTCTTATTGTTGATGCCTTAATTATAAGTTATAAAATGTGTTGGGATCTTAATTGCAAGAACTTTTAAGACTCGCATGGCTTGATTTTTAAAGTATTATGTGTTAAATTTTCTTCGTTTTACAAAATTGTCTACTAATTTTTGTTAATATTTTAAAATATATAAAAAAAGACACATTTTTTATAAAACTATTTATTTTGTTTTATTAGAATGCAAATCGGAGAGTTCCTACTGTCGAAAAGGTCACGAAAAGCGACGTCACTCTTCAGCAAGAAAACACGATGAAGAGCACCTAGTCTCTGATAATCGGTATAATGATTTTACAAACCTGATCAATGATCGTTACGCTTCTGATGAACGCATATGCTCCAAACATCAAAACAGTTTGACTGAGAACAGTCGAGCTACTTATACGACATCTCTGAGCACCGACACGCTTTATTGGGACGAAGATCCGTTGCAACCGTCTTGCACGCCAACTAGTTCACGACAACACTCAATAAAATCCCAATCCTCATCAACATACAGGCGCGAAAACGGAGTGAAGCCTGTCAAATCGTGGGACAACTTAACGACTAAGGCATTTGGAGGTTATGGGTTTGGTTTCGACTTCCTAGATCGGGATCAGATAAATGCCGCAGCACATCAACATCATCAGCATACTGTGTACCTTCAATTGAAAAATGTCAAAGGTCATGGCAAACATCATCATCATCATAATCATAACCACAACCGTATCAAACATTCGACGAAATCAACAGAAGCGCTACTGACACTGCCCCCACAGTATCCGATTACGGGTAGTTACGAATACCTTGACGATGAATGTTCTTCTGGAAAATATTTCCTCAACTACCGTAATGACAAAGCTAGTCAGACGGATTGCCGCAGACATTCGCACCATCAGACAAACTATCAACAATCAGAAATTACAAGGTTATAGAATCTCCTCGCAATCTCAATTTTTATTATTTATAAAATATTTTTACTATTTATTTTTTAGTCCTTATATATAAACAATAATAAAATACCCTCAGCATATCAAACATTGTAATTTATCATGCTTGTTTTATTATGTGTGAAGGGATAATTATCTCTAGTCATTATAATTTTTATCTCATTTATTATTATTACCACTATGCCATTAATATGATTAAATGAATATTGTTTCAGACTCAACAATCAGTTAATATTTTAATTTTTTTTTTGTTATTAATATTATTCATATGGGATAAACGGTAGAACATTTAAAAATGGCATTTAAAGTGTAGTTCAAAGATATTATGTTTTTGATATTTGACATAAAACTTTAATTTGATAATTCCATATTATATTTTACCTTAATTGTAATGTGTACGTAAAATACTATTCATTTTTGTCAATAATGATAATAAGTTTTTCTTTTTGAATCTAACACAATGAGAATTTAATTTTATTACATATTTTTTAATTGTACACTCTAATTACTTATAACATAAAAAAAACAACATTCAAAATTTTTCAGTTTTGTATGTTCCAATATCTAATTTATATGTACATGAATGTTTTGGTGTTGTAATGTAGTTCAATAAAACATATTTATTAAATTGTTTTTTATGTATTTTTTTTAATTTTGATACATACAGCCTTATCGTTTTGAATAAAAGTTATCCAGATTTAATATAATTAATAGATTATAAAACGTTAAACTACTGTTTATTACTTATTCACATAAAATTATTGAATATTGCGCCACTCGGTAATTATTTTTTAATAATATTATAATTATTTCAAATTAAACGCATTGTCTATTCATGACATATTTTAAATACACTAAAATAAAATGCATAGAATTTAAACATCATATGAAATATTAATTGTTTCCCTAGCCATGAAGAGGTTATGTCAGGTCGATAGCAAAGACTCTCTTACAAATCATTGTAAGAGAGAGCCAAATTTTAGGATCGAGAGTGGAGATAATGACCATCTCCACTATCGAACCTAAAAATTTGTAATCATTTGACGTGCCGTTGAAAAAAGTAGGTCAAGTGAGGGTTGGAAAAATAAATCGCAGCCACAAAAAACCATGTAGTAAAATAATATTAACATGAATAAGAAATGTTTTCTCACTAGGGGAGACTACAGTGATGTGATTCTTGATATTTATTGAATCTAAATGATTTGAACATTTTTTTCTAACTCAAAAAGAATTAAGGAAAACATACAAAAAATTGACAGTCATTGTTCAGTAATTAAAACTTAGACTCAATATTTGCAAAAGGCAGGGCAAGTTTTGTAAGCTATTTTATAAATTCGCTATTAAAACTTGTATTAATAAAAGCATATTTAAAAATTCAAAAATTGAGAGGCAAAAATAACAGTTTTTAATTAACAAATTTTTCTAATAACTTTAAGTTGACTATGATGAACAAAAAAATCATCAAAATTTCATATATGCTGACATTTTTATACACATGACTATATGAAAGGCGCAATAACATCAAATTATGTTTTCCTTTAATATACACTAATTTTAATAATTATTCAGTTTACAAATAAAATCAAAATAATTGTGTAATAAATGCTTTTGTATCCATTGAAACAGTGAAAACTATTACAATTTCTGTTAGATACCAATTTGTTTATAACAGAATGTTGTCAAATCTTTCAGTTAGCGTTTTGCAATCTATGGTTTTTATATTTTCTCTTAAATTTCTAATGTTTTGAGTATATACTTACACAATTAAATTCTATTTAGCTTAGAAATTATTATCACAATTTTTAATTAATCTAAACGGTACGCTATTATTACGAAGTGAATCAAAGCATTCTATTAGTAAGAGGCACAACGTAAAGATATTTTATTTTTGGCGATTTATTGCTTTAAGTCGAAGAAAGATATTTTAGATATTTAAACAATTTACAATCATTAATTTAAGTTTTATTTGTTTATACGTAGCCCCGTAGAGCCCGATCACACCGACACTGTAGCACAGCGCAACGAGGAGCAGTAAGCCTCGTACACAATGTACCGGTGGTCGCTGAGGTTTTCACTGTGCACGACGCACGTCGTTGGTGGATTGCAGAATTGCTGCAGGTATTAAATATTTAAATGAATTGCTGGATGGTAGTATTCATTTGATGTATCTTTTGCACTTGATTAATTTTAAAGTTTCTCAGAGAAATTCTCGTTCCCATTTTCCTTTCTTCGTCCAAATTAGTTCTACAAATTACTTACAAAATGAGCCGATTAGAAGAATTTTAAATAGTGCCAATATGGACCCACATATGTTATCTTGTTAACCACTTCGTTTTTCTTATTTTGTACTTTAAAACGGTAATATGTTTAATATATTATTTCAAATATTCTATTGAATCGTTGTGAATTATATTTATACTGATATTATTTTATAAAATTGTTTAATAACCTGATATTGTAAAAGGGCCAAGCCTGTTCCGTTTCCGACGTACACCTTAACTGGTTTTGCTGCGTACGAGTTTTTTTTTCTTGCCTTTTAACATAAATTGTGAAACAATTTATATGGTAGTTATTTAATAATTTTTGTTTATGTCAACATTTCTGTACCGATAGCCGAGTGCGGAACTGTACTTTTAATTATCGAAGTATATATATATATACAAGGTGTAAATCTTTCGAACCATAGTAATGTATGGGCGAGTATCCTGGTAAAGTGTAAAATAGGACCTCGTTTTTTTTTTTTTCCAATTTTGGAGGAATTTTGGAATAACCCCCCCAAATTTCTCTAAAATTAAAAAATATTTAAATACTTCCCACAAAATTCTCATACAAATTGAGTGGTCACTCGATTTTTTGTAACTTTTGCGCCCTCCCCTGAACTTTGGGTTCAAAGTTGGAAAAAATTTCACATTAGTGTGACCCATCAATTTGTATTGAAAATTTACTGAGAATCCTGTGATGTAGTTTATTTTTAGTTTAAACGATTAAATAACAAGAAAAACCGAAAAAACCCACAAATAATGTGATATTTATGCATTTTTATTGCATAATAAAAGAAGCTATATTTTAAAAGTTATCTAATATTATGTGCAACTTAATTAGTGACTATTCAATAGCGAACAGTATTTTTCGAAGATTTAAATAAACATTAACAAGCTCAGTGATGTACCATATTCTCATTATTGATTAATTTCGGAAAAGAGTAGTGTGCCGATTACATTAAAATAATTATTTCTAATTATCCTATTGTAATAAAGTTAAAAATATTCATTTCAATATTATAATTGTTTCATTTTCCCGACCTAAAAAGAAATAATTTNCATTTTCCCAACCTAAAAAGAAATAATTTTATAACAGTTTCAATGATAAAAATTATAATCGGTTTGAATAAATAATAAAAGACGAAATAAACTCGTGAAATTAAAAAAATATCACATTATTTGTGGGTTTTTCGGTCTTTCTTGTTATTTAATCGATTAAACTAAAAATAAACTACATCACAGGTAACCCAGTGAAATTTCAATACAAATTGATGAGTCGCACTAATGTGAAATTTTTTTCCAACTTTGAACCCAAAGTTCAGGGGAGGGCGCAAAAATTACAAAAAATCGAGTGACCACTCAAATTGTATCAGAATTTTGCGGGAAATATTGTGGTATGATTTATTTTTAATTTTAGAGAAATTCGGGAGGGTTATTCCAAAATTTCTCCAATTTTGGAAAAAAAAAAGATGAGATCCTATTTTTTACTTTACCAGGATACTCGCTCATATATTACTATGGTTCAAAAGATTTACACCCTGTATATACTTTTTGTCTTAAGAGTGTAATTTTATGTATACAAATATAATATTGCATACACCTAGCCGTATTATTCTATTTAAGTGCCGTAATTAATCGTATACTTATCATTTGTGTGGTGTTTACTCGTAACACTAGGATACGTGATACAAATTAATAACATTTCATTTTTGCGTCGAAACAAAATGCTGAAATGCTTAAATTATTAAATAATTTTTAGTATAACTTAATAGGGCTTTTTTTACAGGTATTATATTTTTTATCACTAATTTTCTAGAAAATGCATTATTTTCTAAGAAAAATAATTTTTATTGAAGTTTAAAAGACAACTATATAGTTCGACAAAATTTCGACCATTGAATACTATATGTACGCCATTGAAAATTCTATAGTAATAAATATATTTTCTTTTTTTATCGATTTTAACAATATTAGAAGTATTTGAATAAAAAAATTCAATTATTACGATTTTTTCGACTTATTACATTTATTTATAGTTATTATATAAATTATTATGTATATCAAATAAAAGTAATGTCAAAAATAATATTTTAATACTTTTTTAACCCTCGCAACATTTTATATCAACATAGTTAATAATAACATAAATTAAAAAATAAATAAAGAATATATAAACAACATTTTAGTTTTACTTTTTTTAAACTCAACTTCAAAAAGTAATATATAGGTTGAATCTTGGTGTATTAATATTCACATTTTGCACAAATTATAATAAATACAATCAAGGGGTATTAAAAAGAGAATAATTTTTTTTACCTAAATAATTTTATATTTTTTATCAAATACTTAGCATAGATTAAAAATAATTTAAAATGCCAAAAATGTATTATATTAATTATGGTATACATCTATATTTAACGGTTCTCTTCTTTCTGATCACCGGAATCGTTTGAATCCATATAGTTCTGTAACATTTCTTTAGCCTAAAACACAGCATAAATATTATCATACGACAACAGTTATTGATAATCGATATTTTTGATACTGTAAATCGCCCGAAAGACGATTCATATTTAGATGCCCCTATAATGCAGTTCCAAAATTATTATTTTGTAATTATTGAAAATATAGCTAATCGATGTACAGAGTGATCCGTGTTTGTCTGGGTCTACTAAATAACTATTGTTTTTTACTAATAATTATCAAAACTAATAAGAATTTTGAAGATTTTTTTGTATTTTTCAGTTACATATAACTTTTGATTTATTATTGTTTTAGTGTATAAAACTAAAACATTAAAACTGCTTATTTGTAAGATTTTGATCTAACTAAGAAAATTGCGATCGATAACAACATTCGAACTAGTATTTTAAAACATCATTTTTATACTTAGGTTGGGTAGGAATGTGATAAAGAAATAAATTGTTAAGTACATCTGTAATACTGATCCAAAAGCAATTATCGACAAATCATTTTCTTAATTACATAATGTTCTATTTTATAAACTAGTTAATTGTGTATGGCTCCATAAAATATATGTTGTCACCCCTATAACACACAAGGAACCAAAAGAATACTTAATAGTTAAAAATCAAGATTTATATTTATCTGAGAAACATAAAAAAAAAATGTTTCAAAATAATTTAAACAATAATAATATAAATTTAGTTTACCATTGCTGAATGTTCTAAAATGCAATTAGCCAATACAAATCCAGCATCACAAAATGTATTCACGTCTATAAAATAAATTAAATTGAATGCACACTTAATATTCTCAAAGTACATTTACTCTAAAATAATCATAACATATACTGTATTTTATAGATTAAATTCTAAATAATATTATAGCCACTAATTAAAATATTGTAAGTAGGATCGTCACAAAGGCAAGGCAGCTTAAGAGATTGTCTAATGCTAAAGGATGACAATTTGTCTGACTTATAAGTTTCATAAAGATGCCTACAATAATGTTGCTAAAATAAAAGATTTTCACTATTATACTTCGCGACAACTTTGACAGTAATGGCTTTTAAATAACAACACTGATCTAGTAGGAATTTTTATCAGAGACAAAAATATACAATTCTAAACCAATCTTTTGCACTAAATCTACAATTTAACTTTTAAACATGCTTAAGTGTATTAAGTGTATTTAATACATTGTAAATTTTATTTATGCATGTTGCTTGTGAACTCAAAATAAGATGGTAAGTTATTACTTAGTGTCACTTAGTATTACTTATTACACAGTGTCAGTGTGATCTTCGGTGGCAGACTCGCCTTTCGGAGAAAACGACACGGACTGCGACAAGCATTTTAATTGTACGAATATAAGCTCCGCCAAGTAGAAGAAGACTACGAGGCGAGCCAAAGAATAGACTCTTCGTCTTCCGTCGTTGCTGATCAAGACGAAGAAGATGAAGCTATGTGTGCCGGAGACGGACCTGGCGGGAAGGATGCGGAGCCATCTTTAGGAAAAGGCACGTCTGCTATCGCCGGGAAGAGTCTCCGGCACTCAGTCCCCTCCGGGAAGAGACGCCCCCAAAGCGTTAATAGGATTATAGGAGGGTGCTAGTACGGGATGACGAGAGTGATGATGAAGCGACGTTTGACGTTGGCCTCAACTACCTCGCTCTCTCGCCAGATCCGCGGAGGTAACCATGAAGGAGGCGTCAGACACTCATTTGGCATTCTTCCTGTAGCAAATATCCCTGTCGTTCCAGTCTCTAATCGAGCTAAGAAGCTCTGCCGTGCCCTACCGGAAAAGAAATAATGACACTCCGGAGGAAATAACTGCGACTTCAACAATAGTCAATGAAGTCACCGATCAAGTCAAAGTACTCCATTGAGTCATCGACAAACGGAGGAGTATGAGAGTTCATAGAGAGGTCCAGGAAGCAACGAAAAAACTCGAAGCGATACTGAAGAGGGAATAGAGAAGACGACTGTCGTCGAGCGTTGGGGACCATCAGGCCCTACCCGATGGGAATGTGGGGCTACAAGCCCCCGATATCGCGGCTCTATTAAAGAGGTCAACCAAAGAAGCGGGCACGTAAATTGCAATGGACCCTTTGGTGATCGAACCCAAGGTGGCGGAGAAGCCAAAGAAGAAGAAAAAGATGAGGAAGGAAGAGAAAATGGAAAGCCACGTGCCCTCTTAGGATGTAATCCCACAAGCGATAGTTTCCTAGTCGGCTGCTCCTCGGGAGTTGGCTCCTCAGGAGCCAGCACTAGCCAAAGATACCACCTGGGCGATTGTGGTTAAAGGAAAGGGAAGGAAGTCTCCACTACCCACCCGGATAGAGGAGCCGAAGCCGCTTACGAGCAGAAGAGGAAACCCGTGCTTCCACGGCGACAACTGGATAAGATTGCGAAGGAGGTGGTAAATCTGCAGGAGATAGGCATGGAGGTCACTGGCTAACGGAAGACCGAGGCCGGGGAAATCCTGTTAGAGATCGGAAATCGCGAGAAAGCCGATCTCCTAGCAGGGATCCTAAAGGAGGACTCGGCGACAGAGCTAAACTACGTCGCCCAATAGCTATGACCTTGAACATGCTCGTGGTGTTAGAAAAGTTGACACCGCCGAACTAGAAAGAGTTCTCAAACTCCTACACCCGGATCTCTCTGAAGTGAGAGTTCCAGAAATAAGTGGCGAGCAGCGAAGAGGAAGATTCATGCGCCTGAGAGTCCCGACCAGCGTGGTCTACAAACTGGTCAAAGTCAAAAAGGTCAGAGTGAGCTGGGGTACATGTCGAGTCAAGGTGATAGACGTGAAAGGAGTTATGAACAAGTGTTACAGATGCCAACAGATGGGGTACATGGCAAAAGACTTCCGGGTGAAAAAATGAAAAAGAAAATTTTTTTTCCTTTTAGCCTAAGGTATTATTGTAGTGAATGGAAAAGTAATGCTTGTAACGTGACAAAAGGTATCTGTTTATTTTTTTTTGTCCATTTATATATATATATATATATATTTGTGTTGAGCCGAATGCGTACTGCGACTGCGTTTATCAGTTAAATAATCATGATAAGGTGTTGTGATTTGTTTGAGCGAGATAGTCAGCTGTGTACTATTTCAGACCGGTTCATGGACGGCATTTGTGGGTACATTCACCCCGCTCCTTTTCTATCTTGAACGTCATTTGCACTGCTCACTGCATACATTGTCGTCTTATGATTCAAATAGTTCTTAATAATTTCCGGCACTGGGTTTTTAATTTTTTTCTGATCCCTACTCTAAAGGCTAGCCGTGTTGTCGCTAACGGACCGCCGGGTCAAATGCTGGATGTTTTGTCGGAAATTAGCCATTATCAGAAATGGTTGTCGATTAATTTTAGTCAGTAGCGGTCGTGATTTTTTGTTGTGTGCGCTGCAATTGTTATTTTTATATATCTGTTTTACGTGAGTGTCCGCTATTTTTTTTTATAGTGCAAATTCTTTGTTTGTTGACGTCGGCTTAACCTGTCTCCAGTGTTCTTTAGCCTTTCGGGGCTGGTAATGTATCTATTTTATTTTATGTTTTGAGCCATACATATTTTTTTTAGTGCACCGTGCCTTAAGTAAGTGTGGGTAATTGTTTTTTATTTTTTTATTTTATTAAACTTTTTTTCAGGTGCCCATATTTTTTTTTATTTAGGTCCCTCAACATGGCAGGCGTGTTACAAGACCATCTCTCATGTTAAATCTATATTTTTTTTGTGATTTTTTTTTATAGGTTTTATATTATATTTTATGGGGTGATGCATATATATCATTAGTACAATATGGTGATGTAGTCCATTTTATTCCGGGGTGTCCCAACGTCTTGCAAGCTAAGTCTAACTATTTAAAACCAATCGCTTACTTGGGACGTATACCCGCCATGCTTAGCGGTAATCCCGTGATTAATAGCCGGTGGGTACCCGAAGACGTTCATCGTATTCTCAAATTGTAAAAGTGTAGGTGTAATTATTTTTTGTTATTAATATATATATTTTTTCTTTTTCTCTCTGTTCTCCTTTAATTTGTAGATGAGGTTTTTTGACCGTTCGGTTTTTGTCTCGTATTAACTTAATTTTTTTTTTTCAATAAAGTCCTTTTAATTTAACTTAACTATCATCTTATTTTTTTTTGCGTGTTTTATCTTCAATGGACTCGTGTATTTTTTTTATCTTTTTTCCTTTCAAAAATCAATTCCCCTTAGTTTATAAGGTACGGGCAACGGCCTTGTATAAGGTCATCCCTCAGTATTATGGTTATGTGATAACTGTCACGAGGTTTTGGTGTACATCAACTATCAACGACTCAACGGATATCAACTTCAACCTTTAATACTTTTCTATTTATTTTAAAATTGTTTTTAATGTACAAAATTTAATTTCTTTTTCAAATCCTACTGTGGTCCGACAATACATTATCTCGCCCATTGGGTTGGCGACCCTTTTCTTTTTAATTTTTCAATACGCCATGAAAGTTACAAATTTTTCGTTGCGGCCAATAAATTCAATTTCTTTTTTTATTATATTTATAACCTTTCATGCTTAACGGCACTTAATCAACGCTTAACAGAAAAAGCATTGGCCAAGCATGGACAGATCCTTGTGGATATGCGCACTTTTGTCACCGTTAACCGCAACGTCCATGTGGCCATGAAAAATTGGACCACGTAGCTAGGAAAAGGTTACACTGAGATAGTAGGCCTTCTGGAACTGCTACAACTAGACGTGTGTGAGTCGGGCGAAGATCTTCTGTGGTGACGGCCACACGGCTTAAGACGCTTATTACCAATGCATCCGTCCTAACAGGGCCGTGGAACCCACGACCGAAAAAGAAGAAGAAGCGGAGGAGACAAGGAGAGCAACGTGAGCCCGATAACCCCCCTCATTGGTTACGATACAACAGGGGATTGCGCCCCATCCAGTTGTAGCATCACGAAAGAAGGCGTGGGAGCATCCGCTCGCAGCTCCTTCCCCGATGGAGGAAAAGGTAAAGCTGACGACTAATGCCAAGCTCTTACCTATGCTTAGGCAATGGGTGAAGCAACTGTTGCCTCAAAACCGGAAGCTGTACTGGTGAAGCTCAAGGATGATCGGTCCTACACAGAAGCCGAGAAAAAACTCGTGGCTGGCGTAGACATCCAGGCTCTTCAACTGACAGTTACGGTCTTCAAGAAAACCAAGCAAAGTGACAATGATCTACGGGTTCCGAGAGGACAATTCGAGATCGCTGAAGCTGCATAGTGTGCTTTGGGAGATGCTGCGGTGGTGACCAACATCGGGAAACCTGTGTAGATAACCATACGGGATATCGCATCGGAGACCACGATAAAAGACGTCGGCCAGGTGCTTCGGCAGGCGACGGAAGCCGAGAACGTAGCTACCTCTACGTTCTCGGTTTCCCAACCGGATGGTCCTTGGACTCGGTGGCAGTCTCACAGGTGTCGCTTGGGTCTCTCAGGCATTCGGATTACATTTAGACCGAGTCGAACGGATGCTCGTTGGCCTGATACGCTGCCGGGTGAGACTCCGGTTTCGCCTAGAGCGGTGCTTCCGGTTTCATAAGTATGGCTACTTCGCTCGGGAATGCAATGGGCCTAACATATCGTCCCTTTGCTTGCCATGCGGTGCGGTGGATCACCGTGTGAGCAATAGCACGGGTCCACCACAGTATGTGCTTTGTGAGGGACGGCCCGGGGGTTCGGCGCATTACCCGGGCAGCGGCCATTGCCCGGCTTACGCGTAAGCGAGAAGGAAGTGGACGGCCAAGTGTCCATAAAGAAGACGATATATATGTATAATGAATTATGTGCTAACCCACAGCAAAGCCCTACCTCCATCACCACGTGGTGCGATCTAGGCAACGGATCCCACTCTGGGATCCGGCTAACAGAGGAGGCCACGTTGTGATGTGAGTTTTAATGCAACGTTGGTCGCCCTGAAGCAATACCTCACGGTAGTTCCAGGGCGTCCGGCATTATGTTGACCGTGGAAAAAAAAAAAAGTCTTGCTACTCGCTCAATGGTCGGCACACACGGTACGTAACGGCTGGTCTCCGCGGAGGAGTTGGACCGGAGGATGGTCTCAGCCTGCGACTTCGCCTCTCCGGCCCAACGACTGCCGTCGACTCGTGGACCGCCAGTCCACTGACGGAATGAGGAGATGGTGGCCAGGCGTGAGAAGTGTGTCAGGGTTAGGAGGGCCAACCGATGGCCGCGGGACCCGGAATCCCCGGATCTGAGGGAGGCGCTGAGGTCAGCCCGCAAAGAGCTCGCCATCAAGTGGGCCAAGGCGAAGTGTTAATCTGAACTCGTGAAGTCGGTGGATCACGACCCGTGGGGGAAACCCTATCGGGGCGTCATGCGGAAGCTCCGCAGTCCACTGTCTTCGAGTCATCTGAAGGCGGACATGTTGAAAAGAACGGTAAAAACACTCTTTCCGATACATTCACCACCCAAAAGGTAGCGCTCGTTCGGAGTTGAAACACTATTCCCGGCCACGACGCGATTCCAAACTGGTGTTGGATTTGGTAAACGACCTCGCCACGGATTGGATACGCGCTGTCGCAAATCGGTCGCAAATCCTGGAGAGTTGGATTTCTGAGAAAGGGTGACAAGCCCGAAGGTCTCCTTTTGTCGTACCGACCGCTTTGCATGTTGGACGACCTGAGGAAGATCCTCGAGCAACTGCTGGTCAACCGAATCGAGGCCCACTTACCCGACGTCAGCGGACTGGCTGAGAGTCAATTCAGTTTTAAGAGAGGGACGTCCACAGACGAAGCGACCTCTTCAGAGACAGCAGGGCTTCGGAGTGGCAGTGAGTCTGAACATCTGAAATGCGTTCAACTCCGTGCGATTGTCATATATCTTAGGGGCGCTGGACGCGTTTCAAATGCCTCCGTACCTTGGACGGATGATCCGGTCATACTTAAGCAATCGGATCATCTCCTACGAGAGCGCCGCAGGACCGAGAATCATACCCGTAACGGACGACGTCCCGCAAGGGTCGATTCTCGGGCCACTGCTGTAGAACATAGCTCACGACGCAGTGTTCCGCGTTCCGCTACCACCACACGTGCGCATCGTCTACTATGCGGACGACACACTGGTGGTAGCGGGAGGCGCCTCGTCCAAGGGAGGGAGGTTATACTTATTTTGCTATAACTTTACCGTCTTGGCAATGAGTTTCTATCAGTTTAGCTTCTTTCATGAGAACTTCATTATCAATCAACTTTTCCAGTTCTATAAATCTTGTTATATTCCAGTGACCTGTTTTTTTGTTCATCTAAAAAATGAAAGATTACAGATTTTTATAATTTATACAGCCAAATAATAACATACCGTTCCCATTTTTTGACCAACACATGGACCAATACACTAGAAATAAAATTGTTGATAAATTAAGAACAAAAATACTTAATACAAGAAAATTATGTTGAAAAATTATTTTAAAAGTTAAAAATAAATTACCTTACAACTATCAAATTTCTTATCGGTTGGATCTGCTCCTTTTTTTAACATATCTTTACAAACATCTATTAAACAATTATATTTTTATAATATTTTTAATTAAAAATTTTATTTCAATTAACGTTGTATAATAATCCTACCTGGGTTAATATTCAACTCAGTTAAACATGAAAACATGTTACTTATGGTAGCATCCATGAGCTGACTTTGATTGTGATAAGTCTCATAAGGATCGTTTCCCTATAATTATTTAATATATTTTTATTTCAGTTACAAATGAGCTAGGTCTTATTTATGTCTTAACCATAATTTAATAATAATAATTTTCATCTTTTACAAAAACATTTAATAGATATTTGGACAAAAATACTTTAAGTAGATTTGACTAAAAAGAAAAACAAGAAATCAGTATTTTTTTGTACATACAATAGACTAAGTGCATGTTTTTACAATATTTTGTGATACTCAGCTGTACTGATATACTTATTATAAAACACTAAATTAATCGAAAAATTATATTTATACATTTTTTATTGGTTTCTTTTGGACAATGGATCCTTCAATTTATCAATCATAAAGTATTTTTTTTTTGTTTATCCTTATACCTAATAAAGCCCAACAGTTACATAGAAATTAGATGATATAAATAGTGAAAGGAAATACATATAGTGAAGAACATATAAAAGTAAGGCAAGAAAGAGATTTGGGGACATATCCCCAAAGTTGACGATCAGTTTTAAATAGGTTAAATATTGAGGGTTTGGAACAGCCCATAGATTTTAGGAGAAATTTGCCCGATAAACGATGGCTTTTAATTTTGATACGAGAACAACAACAATTTCAAGGGCGTGGACAGGAGCAAAAAGAAAGGTGCCTAAATTGAACGTAAGCACGAAGCCATAACTGAATTACAATAATTATGATGGCATAAGGATGCAAAAAAGAATTGAAAGGAACCGTAGTCAGTCTTAGTGAGAATAATAAAATTAAAAATTAATTAAAAGAAGCAGGGGTGGGATCCATGTGATATTCTGGTAATACAACGGAGAAAATTAGACAGTGCAAAGAATAAAACTGGAAATGAGGAATCCAACTTAATAATATGTGGTCTAAGTTAAATTTTAGGTAAGTGACATACTGGAGTGAGGTATTAAATGACCATTAAGAGTGACAATGGAGATAGATTAATTAACTCCTTTCAAGAGCTCGAGTGAAGAGAGGAGGTTTTTGTAGAGGATGGACAAGGAGTCGTTGAGAATAGCCGCAGCGTGATCAAGTGATTTATCAGAAGAAAAAAGGACAATATCATCGACATAAAAGAGGGAGGAGAAACCGTAAGAGGGGAGGTATTACTGCTAGTGCTCATATATATATTTAAAATAATGGGACTAAGACAACTCTTTTGTGGAAGCCCGCCAAAAGAAGAACGAGAAATAGTAACACCAGAATGGGTGGAAAGGTGTAAGTAGCATTGAGAAAAAAGCGAGAAAATGAAATTACAAATTGAAGGGGATAATTTAATGGTGTTTAAGCATTTAAAAGAGCAGGAATATGTACTGAATTAAAAGCTCCCTTGATATCAATAAATATTTCTGGAAGGAATGTTTTTTGCAAAAGAACTCGTAGATGAGTGTTATAAAGGATGGTAGGCACTTTATAGTACCTAAGCCTCTCCTAAAACCAAATAGGTTATTAAAAATTAGTCTATTTGTTTCCAGAATCCAATCTAAATGAATTTTTAATATGCATTCTACTATTTCACAGAGATATGAAGAGAGGGCAATAAGTCGTAAAGTAGGAAGGGATGTATTAAGTTTGGGGATAGGAATGACGTGAACATTGATCCAGGAGAAAAGTGTAAGGCAATTGCCTCATAAAGAGTTTAAGACTAATAGGAAAGTATCCAAACCGAATTGAGAGATAACTTTTAGTAGCAATGGAAAGATACAGTCCAGGCAGGACGCTGAAGAGGAACGAAAGTGAATTGTTAAAGATAACTCTTTAGCAGTAAAGGATATAGTCAAAGTATGCGTGGAAGAATTGAATGAATTGGGGATATGAAAAGATGCTAGGGTTAATTCTTCGTGAGAAGGAACGTAAGGTGGCGCCACTTTATTACAAAAAGAATGAAACCAAAATTCATAAAAAGAAACTGGGTAACAATTAATGCAGTTTTTTAATTTTTAGTAATAAACTTTAGTTTCTTAATTGTAGGGAGGAAAAAAAATGAATGTCAAGCATTTTTTTGCATGTTTTAGAATGCAAGCGATGGAAAATCGTATACGTTGATAAGCAAGAAAGTCGGAAATAGAACCGGAGCATCTGTATTGACAGAAAAAACTAAGGGTTCTTTATCAGCGACCATACATGTAGAGTTCCAGCCATATGACTTAGTTTAAATTTATAAATATTTATTATACAATTTTAATATTATTTATTATTATTAGACTAAGTTAGGGATCACTTCACTGGAAGTGTAAATCCCATTCATTTTGTATTATTATATATATGTATATTAATTAGTAAAATGTATATTTATAATTTTGATAACCATTTAATTGTGTTCATAAAGAATTATGATCGTATCAATAAAAAGTACCGTAGGGTAGTTAAAAAAAAAGTAGTTATGTTTATACAGCATTTTGAAGTTTGTTAAATTTTGATTTTTTTTACAATTTTCCTATGGTATCAAATGTCATTCCATATTATGCAAAGTACAGAAATAAACACTTATTACATTATTTACTGGTAAGAGTACGCGATTTCTTTTCCATGGATAATAATAACGTTTAACGCGCTTTATACAGAAATGATTATCTCTAATCTTTATTACAAAAGTTAGAAACATTATCGTATATCAACTACGAGTGTTCCGTAGTTAGCCAAGTTAAAAGTGATAACAATTATTAATTTGCGTGATTCTATGATTGCAATCATATAATTATAGGATAATCCTTGTTAGGAGATTTCATGCGTTTATTCACTATTATTCACGTTTCAATTTATGATATATGAACTTATTTCATTAAAAATTCAACATGTTTCTATAATTTTTTTTAATAATCTGAATTATACTACTAATTGTTTTTCATATCAATTACAAATGATTATTCAAATGTTAATAATTTTCATGGAAAAGAAATCTAGTACTGTTACCAGTAAATATTGTAATAAGTGTTCACTTCTATACTTTATATTATATGGACTAACATTTGATACCATAGGAAAATTGTAAATAAAAATCAAATTTTAACAAACTTTAGAATGCTGTATAAACGTAACTACTGAATTAAAATAAGAGTTTTTGGTATTAAAATTTTTCTTTAAAACTTATCTATAAAAAGCAATTTTAAAATCTTAAAAATAATTTTAATAAAAAAATTAATTTTTAAAATATTTTTTTGTAATTGCGAAAAATAACATAAAACATATTTTGATATACAGAGTGATTTTTTTATCATAACCCACTCAATTAATTGCAGAATAATAATAATTTAAACATTTTTTTTTATTATTATCTTTAGTTACACATTATTCTTGAATTTTTAACTATGTAATACTTTTTAAGTTTATCCCTTATGCCTTGGAGGGGGGTCAACTTTGTTTTTTTAAATAGTAACACATATTTTTAATTTAATAAAATGTTTGAGTTTTTAATTTAATAGTAAATGGCATTTGAATTTTTAATATAACTTAATTCGTTTATTAGATATAATCATTTAAAGTTTCAAATTTTTGAATTAATATANAACATTTAAAGTTTCAAAATTTTGAGTTAATATACATGTATAATACACATGGGATTGTAAATACAGGTAACTAATTGGATTTTTATGACATTACTGTCTCAGTCACGGATTGTTTATTATCAATTATGATTACCAATAGATATACCTTCTGTATTGTCAGTTAGTGTATTTATAAACTCATAACAATGTGCCTTACTACAATTGATAATAACAATGCTGTATACCTGCTAATATCGATGTTATAAAAATCCAATTAGCTACCTATATTTGTAATCCTTGTGTATTATACCTGTATATTAATTCAAAAATTTGAAACTTTAAATGATTATATCTAATAAACGAATTAAGTTATATTAAAAATTCAAATGCCATTTACTATTAAATTAAAAACTCAAACATTTTATTAAATTAAAAATATGTGTTACCATTTAAAAAAACAAAGTTGACCCCCCTCCAAGGCATAAGGGATGAACTTAAAAAGTATTACATAGTTAAAAATTCAAGAATAATGTGCAACTAAAGATAATAAAAAAAAAAAATGTTTAAATTATTATTATTCTGCAAGTAATTGAGTGGGTTATGATAAAAAAATCACTCTGTAGTTCTATGTCGTAAAAATTGATTAAAAAAATAAAGAATAAAATGTTATGTAGATTATAAGTTATATCAGTTGTCAGTTAGATCCGTTCCACTCTGTATATATTGAGAAAAAAGGTATTTTCAAGTATACACCTGAATATTAAAATTTAAAATAAATTATTAACTGCCTTAATATTTTAAGTATTTTCAAAACATTAACACTATTCTAAAATATGTTATCGATATCCACATAAAAAGTTGTAGTTGATTTATTTACTGCAAATTAATTATTAACAAATAAAATATAAAATGTAGTAGATTATTGTGAGTTTCCATAAAAAAATTTCGAGATGTTGAGCTTTTAATATGTATAAAAAAATAAAACATAAGCTCTATGAGATTTCAATACAGCCCAAAATAACAAAAATTCTTTATAAAAAAAATATACTGTATTATAATAAGAACACAAATTAAATTTAAAAAAGTATATACTTACTTTTACAAGTTGGAATCCTATGGTGGAAGATAAAAAAATTATAAATAACATGATAGTATTTATTTAATTCGAGAGTAAATATAAATAACTTGAACGACAATAAATCCACAATTAAGAAAATCCTACCATATTTTTATGTTTTTATACTGATTGTTAAAATTAGCCAAATGGAACAAATTATTAGTTCATAACAATGAAATATGAAATTTCTATGATCGTACTTTTAGATTGCACAGAAATAATTGTGTTTTTCGCGTTGTTGGCTACTGCATGTCCTTAAAAAATAATAATCAACAAATTTTCAACAATTTTTCCCTTGAAACTTTTTATATTAATATATCAATAATAATAAAACTCAATACAATTCGACATAATAGGGGACACAATAATTTTAAACCAGTATGAATTGAAAAATCTAACGATCATTAAAATATAAAAAACGATTCAATATGAATGCACGTGAAATTTTTTTTGGGATGAATTAATTTATTACTGTGGAGTAATATAAGATCCCTCAGGAGCTCATTCAGGGGACACTGGGTGCTTGTACTCCAGTTGGAACTAAAGAAATCTCTAGCCAGCAATTTAAATTATAGAATAAAAGATCTATTTTTTTTGCTTATTGAAATTAAAAAAAAATAGTGATTTAAAAAAAAATATTTTGATGAGTAAAATAAAAAGGTCGTGGTGGGCGATACATTTGAGTTCTCAGGCGGTACAATTTTTAAATATGGCTCATATTTCCCTTAATACGCCTTTACAACAAATATCACGAAAAAAAACCTAAATTAAATCTTTTTACTTGGTAACCGAATTTATATCAAACCCTAAGCTTCTACTAGTTAAACTAATTCATAAACGTTAATAAAAATTTCAAAAAGATTATAACCTCTACCCCTCAAATATTAATCAAATTTTCTATCAGCTCTACATTTTTACATTAAACTGTCAATAAACTTCATCATTGTCAGTTTTTACACTTTTTAAATAAATGTCATTCGTTAACAATAGTACCAGACAAAGATAAACACATCAGTAATAATTCATTTCATTCATTCTTGAAAACTTACTCTAGGAATCCACTACTTGTTTTCCCTCAATAACCAATTAAAACATATATATTTTTATCATTCTTCATTTAAAAATATCAAAATTTCAAATGCATAAAAATGACCTTGTAAAGATTAAAAACCTTCAAATTTCCTGTGATGTTAAATTATTTTACCAATTTAAAAAAATATTTACTAGCTATAACAGTATCGCATTGTATCTATAATTTTTAATTTTACCAACGATTGATGATGACAAATTATTAATTATATTTAAGTATACGAGACATGTTGTCTTTAACTCATTAAATATTAAAAGTCAGAGAGAGTGACTTAAGTCAAACACTTTAGAGTTTCCAAAGAAAATAAAATTAATATTTTTGTTACATCAAATATTAGATTGTTAATGAATTTTGGACTAAATGAAGAACAAAATATATATGATAAGAATAATATAAAAATATTTAAATAAATAAAACCCAGCACAGGGAGGTCGCAGCACAGTGGTGACGTGGCATAGTTGGATCAAGTATAATGATATCTGACAGTGATTAAAATCACTATCAAAAAAAAATAGTTTAAAAAAACTAAAAACACGCTTTTAAAGCACATCGAACTAAAAAGTTAAAAATAATTTTTATAATAAGCTTAAAACAATAATGAACGAAAAATACTAGTATTATTGTGAAAAAAAGCGTCGGGCGCTCAATATACAAAAAATATGGCACAAAGCACCCACGCTTTTTTTCACAATAATACTAGTATTTTTCGTTCATTATTGTTTTAAGATTATTTTTAAAATTATTTTAAACTTTTTAGTTCGATGTGCTTTAAAAACGTGTTTTTTAGTTTTTTTAAACTATATTTATTTTTCACTTTTTAGTTACATGTTATGATAATAGTTACTATCAATATCATAGTTGTAACGAGTAAAGGGGAATCAGGGTTCGATTTCGGAGAGGGAGTCTAAGAAACTGCTACCACATCCAAGGAAAACAGCAAGCGCGTAACGTGGAGGTAGTGACGAAAAATAACGATACGAGAATCATCCTCCGTAATCGAATGAATACTCTACATATCTCTTAATGAGAATAAAGCGTATTAATATATAAATTTTAATAGTAATTAGAATATATATATACATGTAAAGCGACTTGAGTACGTATACGTATCACGCACAAGGTATAGCCGTGTTTTGTGGGCGGGAGTGGCGGGGGAACATTATACACGAGGCATATACGGCGTCAGCTGTAGGAATATATAAATGAATATTAACATATACGTATATATAAATATTAATATATATATATATGTATGTATATACAAATTAATATTAGCGGTGGCGCTAGGAATACATGATCTTCGCATAATATCGCGACACTTTCGCTAGCATAGACGACGCGATGTCTGGCGTAATCTTCGGGCGTCAAAAGATTAGCAGCGTTGATGGCGACGGTGCGCGAGTGCGGATAGGTTTGTTGACGTTATTACTTTGACAACGAGAAGAAGACTACGGTATCATTAGCGGCGGGACGTCGTGCGGCACTTGCTGGACTTTGCACCCCGGCGTCAAATACTCGTAAAATAGAGCGACGGCTGACAAAAGTGGCACGAGTCGTGGGACATCGTGTATAACGAAACGACGCGGGGCCGTATCAATCACAATAAAAATGTATATATATATATATAATTGATGAGACGCACGCGTATACGGGTATGAAAACCAAAAATAAAAATATACAAGAAAATATTGATGATGGTGAGGGATGAGTGGGGTGGGGTGAACGCTTTATGACAGTCTAGTCTCAAGGTCATACACGACGGGATACGCGACATAATAACACGTGCCGCGTGGAGTTACAAACTTACAACAAACATACATGTGAAACTAATATAAGCGTGTTAAAAACGCTTTGATGCAAATCTTTAGATAGTATTTAATTTTAAAAATTGGTGGATTATTCCAAAAACTTCATGATCTTCTATTTCCTTATTAATATACTGATTAAGATAAAATATGTCGAATGAAAATGGGATTAATAAAAAATATTATTTCTCATAAAAAATTATGTTGATCCATACACTTTTCAATAAGTTATAGCATTATAAAGTTATAAATGTAAAAAATAAAATCGAGAATGTTCATACAAAAATAGCATTTGGTAACTATTTTCACCGTGAAGACAAAGTAAAGTCCGAACATTTTTTTTTCCATAATAAAGTACGTTATATTATCATTAATTTAAGATATATATAAAAGTGTCACTTTCAGGAACACTTTCAAAAGTTAATTTTTTGTGAAAACGTGGTTATTTTGAAACCTCCCCTGTGGGCAGGTAAAGGGTCAGATTTATAAAAAAAATATACCAAATGATTGGTAAAGACATCAAACATCTATAAAAAAAACGGTAGCACAGTGGGGTCGAGGCACAGTGTGGACGAGGCATAGATGGAACAAGTATAGATGATATCTGACAGTGATTAAAATCACTATCATAAGAAACGCTTCGATGCAAATCTGTAGATAGTGTTTCATTTAGAGGAATTGGTGGATTATTCCAAAAGCAACATCAACTCTTATTTTTTTCAATTATATCCTGATTAGTAGTTCTTTGATTTTAAAATGTAATTATGAATAAATACTAATTATAGTTTTTAATTTTAGTATGAAATTATGAGGCCAGCTATGATGTATAGTTCATTGTGTTGGGCGGTTGATAAGAAAGTAGAGCAGAGAATTAGTGTAGCAGAGATGAGAATGTTTAGTTGGATGAGTGGAGTGACTAGAGAAGATAGGATAAGGAACGAGCATATAAGAGGAAGTATAGGTGTTGCGTCAATCGTGGATAAGATGACAGAAAATAGACTTAGATTGTTTAGTCATGGTATGAGGAAAGAAGAATCGAAAGCTGTAAGAACAGTTATAGAAATGAATGTTGAAGGAAGAAGAGATAGAGGAAGACCAAAAAAGAGANTAATGGGAAGCTGTAAGAACAGTTATAGAAATGAATTTTGAAGCAAGAAGAGGTAGAGGAAGACCAAAAAAGAGATTGAGGGATGTTATTGAATGCGACATAAGTACAGCTGATGTGAGCATAGAAGATGAGGGAGATCGTATCAAGTGGAAACTTAGGATAAGAGTGGCCGATCCCAAATAGTTGGGATTAAGGCAATGAAAAAGAAAATTCCGGTGGCAATTGACATAATATGATTGTTGTTTGGGAATGTACAATTTAGCGTTTAGTTGGGTTTAAANTCGGAATGTACAATTTAGCGTTTAGTTGGGTTTAAATAATATAGCGTCAAATCAATTACCTACTCTATCGGTTGTATATTAATATACACTACACATTAATGATACAATAATTAAATAAACTCACACATACACACATATGCATTTATAACATTGTGTCTAATGTAAGTATAACATGATAAAAAGTAACCGTAAAATGAAAAAAATGGAATATAAATTTTATTACTCATATTAAATGTAATGTAACTCGAAAAATATTTGTTTAAATGAAAAAATATAAGATTATATTTTTATTTATAATTGTCTTTTAAACAACTTTTGTGCGAAACTTTTTTTTGTAAGTTAAAT